>NW_027362771.1:136279865-136497365 GCF_046119375.1 Phyllobates terribilis | reverse complement strand
CTATCACATGATCTATCACAGGGGATCATGTGACATGTCACGTGATAAATCAGGTGTGGGGGGGGGGGCCCGCGCCTTCTAAACTGCCCGGGGCCCTTGCTACTCTTAATCCACCCCTGCTTCAGATGCAAAATTTTTTGTTGTGTCAAGCCCAAATAGAAAGTCTAGATGTTGGACCTGAAACTACTCAGATAACTGGAGATTGGGAAACCTGTGTATAATAAATATGTAGAACTTACTGTTAGGCTATGTGCCCACGATGCAAAAATACTCAGGATTTTTTCCTGAGCGTTTCTGCATCTCCCTGGCAGAAAAAAACGCATGCGGATTGTACATGCGGATTGTACATGCGGATTGTACATGCGGATTGTACATGCGGATTGTACATGCGTTTTCCTGCCAGGGACATGCGGAAGTGAAGCGTTCTTCACTTGCATTTCCACATGCGGGTTGACAAGCGCTTTCCAGGCGATTTTAGCATCACTTGGAAAGTGCTTGACAACTTGGTCACACTATATAAATCCATGCAAACGGCATGGAATTATATAGTGTGACCCGAGAGAATGTCAAAAAATAAAAAAATAAATACATACTTACCCTCCGATGGCCCGCGCTGTCTTGCTTCACCGTCCTGGCTGTCGGCGGAGGTAGAGTGAAGGACCTGCCGTCGTCAGCGTCGCGTGACATGTCACATGACTCTGACATCAGCGCAGGTCCTTCAGGACATCGCAAATTGCCGGCAAGCGAGGAGGAGCGCACCGCGGGCCACCAGAAGGTAAGTATATATTTATTTTTTATTTTATTCTTTTTTTTACAGTTTTCTATGGTACCCAGATCCGGAGGAGAGTCTCCTCTTCTCTAGACCTGGGTACCATGCGCACATTAGAACGCATGGAATGGACATCTACATATACAGTGATGCGGAATCCATGCATTCTAATGCAAGTCAATGGCGCCGAAAACGCAGCACTTCCGCAAAATAATTGGTAGTGCTGCGTTTTTTTCCGCAATGATAATCCGCAGCGGAAATTTCTGCAGCATGTGCACAGCACATGCGGATTATCATTGGGGAACATGTCAGGCCTTGTACCATGCATTTTTTAAGCATTTCTGCAGCGTTTTTGCCACTGCGGAAACGCTTAAAAAACGCATCGTGGGCACGGAGCCTTATACCTGAATTTTCAAACACATTTTAAATCTTTTTACTTAAGTGGACAACCTAAATGTTTCACAATGTCAATATGCATAATTAACCACTTTACAACCTTGTCAGTAATAGTACATAGCTGCGCCCTCGGCATTATGGACCAGCTACGTACTATTGCGCGTGATACGATCGCGCCCGTACACAAGTGATTGTCACAGCTGACTCCCGGTGCTATTTGCCAGGAGTGGTCCCGCATGGCTCCTGGCACATTAACCTCTGAAATGCTGCGATCGAAGTCGATTGCAGCATTGCAGGGGCAAGGGAAGGTAAGCACCGATACTTACCTCCTCTGCCGGTGTCCCGTGCTGTCTGCTGCGACTCCCGGATGTAGTCATGGTGACCTGATGTATTCATGACAACATCCGGGTCACCAGACAACAGGAAGTTACTTTGGTCATGCGCAGTGCATGACTAAAGTAACTTCTCCCTGTGCATCGCTGACAAGCTGCATAGCATAGGGAGCTGCTGCTCTCTATGGTATAAAGCCGATCAGGCTGCAAAAAGTGAAAGTCCCATAGTGAGACAAGGTATAAAAGTCCAAAAAGTGTCAGAAAGTAAAAAAAAAAAAAAAAATTAAAAATATATATAAAAAAAAAGAAAAAAAATAATTCCCAAAAAATAAAAATATATTGTAACCATAATATTTATTTATTATGACAAAAACAAAACAATAAAAGTACACATATTTGGAATTGCTGCATCCACAACGACCTGACTTATAAAACTGTCCCGCTAGTTAACCCCTTTTGTGAACACGGTAAAAAAAAAAAAAAAAAATGAAGCAAAAAACTATGCTTTTTCATCATACCGCCAAACAAAAAATACAATAAAACGCGATCAAAAAGACGAATGTAAATGAAAATGGTACCGCTGAAAACGTCATCTTATCCCGCAAAAAAAAAGCCACCATACAGCTCCATGAGCCAAAAAATAAAAAAGTTATAGCTCTCAGAGTAAAGCGATACAAAAAATTTTTTTTTTCTATAAAATAGTTTTTGTGGCGTAAAAGCGCCAAAACATAAAAAAAATATAAATGTGGTACCGCTGTAAACGTACTGACCCGAAGAATAAAGCTACCTTATCAATTTTGCCACACGCGGAACAGCATAAAAAAATAAATAACAAAAAACAATTCCGGAATTGTTGTTTTTTGTTTATTCTGCCTCCCAAAAATCAGAATAGAAAACGATCAAAAATTGTCACATGCTGTAAAATGTTATCAATAAAAATGTCAACTTGTCCTGCAAAAAACAAGCCCTCACATGACATTGTCGGCCAAAATATGGAAAAATTATAGCTCTCAAAATATGGCAATGCAAAAACTAGTCTTTCCAAAAATAAAGTCTTTTAGTGTGTGACAGCTGTCAATCATAAAAAAACGATATGACTCTGGTATCGCTGTATTCGCACCAACCCGAAGAATAAAGTTGTCTAATCACTTATACCGCATGAGGAACGGCGTAAAAAATAAACTCTAGGGTTAGGGTTGTGCTAGGGTTAGGGTTAGGGTTGTGCTAGAGTTAGAGTTGGGTTAGGGTTAGGGTTGGGCTGGGGTTAGGGTTGGGCTAGGGTTAGGGTTGGGCTAGGGTTAGAGTAGGGTTAGGGTTGGGCTAGGATTAGGGTTGGGCTAGGGCTAGGGTTAGGGTTGGGATAGGGTTAGGGTTAGGCTAGGGTTAGAGTAGGGTTAGGATTGGGCTAGGGTTAGGGCTGTGCTAGGGTTAGGGTTGCGCTAGGACTAGGGTTAGGGTTGGGGTTGGGCTAGGGTTATGGTTGGGCTAGGGTTAGGGTTTGAGTTGTACAAGGGTTAGGGTTGTGCTAGGGCTAGGGTTGTGCTAGGGCTAGTGTTAGGGTTGGGCTAGAGTTAGGGTTGGGCTAGGGTTGGGGTTGTGCTAGGGTTAGGGCTGTGCTAGGGTTAGGGTTGGGTTTGGGCTAGGGTTGGGGTTGTGCAAGGGTCGGGGTTATATTAGGGTTGCATTACGTTTGGGATTAGGGCTGTGTTAGGGTCGGGATTTTTTCAAAAGTAAAGAAAAAAAATTAAGACAATATGCCGACTAGTGTTGAGTGCAAGTGCTTGCTACTTGAGTTTGCATCGGGTGATCAGGTATTCACCGAGTATCGGGGTTGCTTGAGTGACATGCATGAGTCTCCGCATCATATGTTTTGCAGCTGTTATACAGCCAAAAAAACCTTGCGGGGATTGCCTGCCATGCATGAGCGATCCTCACATGTTTTTTTGGGTGTCTAATAACCGTGCGAGTGGGGACGCAAGCATGTCACTTAAGCACCCTCGATACTTGATGCATGCTTGCGTACCCGATGCAAACTCAAGTAGCGAGCACTTGCACTCAAGACTAATGACAACTTATTTAATATGATGACCTAATGTTATCAAATTCTGTGTCGTACCTCTGGGTTAAAAATGTTCACTATACCCCTTGATAAAATCCTTGAGGGGTCTAGTTTCCAAAAGTGGGTCACTTCTGGGGGGTTTCCACTGTTTAGATGCGTCAGAGGCTCTCCAAATGCAACATGGCGTTCACTAATTATTCAAGCAAATTTTGCACTCAAAAAGTCAAATGGCGCTCCTTCCCTTCTGAGCCCTGCCGTGCACGCAAACAGTGTTTTTCTCCCACATATGGGGTATTGGCTTACTCAGGAGAAATTGCACAACAAATGGTATGGCACAATTTCTCCTGTTAACCTTATGAAAATGCAAAATTAGGGGCTGAAAAACATTTTTGTGGGAAAAGTGTGAACATTTCATTTTTATGGCTCAATGTTATAAACTTCTGTGAAGTACCTTGGGGTTCAAGGTGCTCACCACACATCTAAATAGGTTCCCCGAGGGGTCTAGTTTCCAAAATGGTGTCACTTGTGGGGCGTTTCCACTGTTTAAGCACATCAGATGCTCTCCAAACGCAGTAAATCAATGTAGGGTGCATTATACTATGTGAAAGGCAATGTGGGGTGCATTACACTATGTGGAAGACAATGTGGGGCATATTATATTATATGTAAGGCAATAAAAGGGGCAATATACTGCATGTAAGGCAATGTGGGGCCCATCATACTACATGAAAGGCAATGTAGGGCCCCTTACACTATACAGAGGGCTATGTGGGTGCATTATACTATATGGAAAGCAATGTGGGGTGCATTATACTATATGGAAGGCAATGTGGGGTGCATTATACTGTGTGGAAGGCAATGTGGGGTGCATTATACTGTGTGGAAGGCAATGTGGGGTGCATTATATGTTCGTTGTACTACATAAAAAGACAATGGGGTGCATTATACTGTATGAAAAGCTCTCTGGGTCCCATTATACTACAAAAAAGGAAATGTGGGGCCCAATATACTATATGGAGGGCAATGTGGATGCATTATACTATGTGGAAGGAATATAGGGTGCATTTTATTATGTAGACTGCAATATGGGACGCATAATACTATGTCGAAAGCAATGTGTGGTGCACTATATTACGTAATAGGCAATGTTGAGTGCATTATACTATGTGGAAGGTAAGGTGGGGTGCATTATATTATGTAGACGGCAATGTGTGGCGCCATTATACTATATGTAAGGCAATGTGGGGTGAATTATACTATGTGGAAGGAAATGTGGGGCACATTATGCTACACTGACGAGCAAAATGACAATAATATTTATAACTTTTGACTTTCGGGCTCCATATCTTAGCATCCACTACTACTTCAAATGTGAGACTACTAACATTTTATAGACAATCATCCTGGTTATCTCATACATAAATTTGACCTGTAACTTTTATAGTTATGCAAATTCTTGTCATTTCACTGCATTGTTACTGTTTTGCTCCTGGTGACTGAAAAATCTTTTTCGTCCTGTATAGTACAAAATATAAACTGTTTTCACATTCACTAAGAACTCAGTGTGTTATTAAGTTGATTCACAATCGAAAGGTCACTATTCAAACGAATTAAGGAGTTGCCATGATGATTTCCCAAGAAAAATATGAACAGCATTATCCAGCTCATCGTTAGCGGTCTGTCGGTCGAGCAAATTGCCAAACTGCATCATCAGAGTGCCATGACAGTTGGAAGAATACGAAATTAAGTCCGTCCATCCATTAAAATAAAAGAGGTGGACGTCCAGGCAAAATATCAAAGTCAACAAGTTGGCTCATTACTAGGTCTATCAGTTCTGGTGTGACAAACACAGCAGTGGAGGTGGCCTGTATGCTTATTAATAGTGAGATCACAGACGTCCATGCAAGTACCGAGCATCGCATGTTACACAAATCTGGAATGGTGGCCCAAAAAAAAGATGAAGAAGCCTCGACTTCAATATCATAATGAGCATTGGCTCATGTTTGCAAAGAAGTACAAAATGTGAATAGATGAAGATTGGAGACGAGTGATTTGGAGGGATGAGACAAAGTTCAATAGACTAGGCTTTGATGAGTGCAAATGAGTCTGAGAAAAACAAGGGAAAAAGGGATAACGGATCGAGAAATTGAATGAACTGTCAAGTTTGGAGGAGGAAGCCTGATGATAGGGAGTTGTTTCACAGCCAAATGCATTGGATACTTGACCAAGATGGTCTCAATGCTGAGCTATATTTGAAAATCCTCCAAGATTAGTTACTTTGCACACTTGAGTACTATGGGTATAAAAAGGACAACATAATGTTCAAGTAGGACAATGACCAAAAGGATACTTCGAGATTGAGGAAGAAATAGTTCAATGACAATGTAGTAGAGGTACTGAATGGGCCTCCCTGGTCCCCAGACCTCGACCCAATCAAACACTGGTGGGTAGAGTTGAAGAAACAAGTGTATACATGCCCAAGTGACTCAACCAGTATGCAATAACTTTGGGAACGTTTGACACCTAGGATCGGATTTCTGTCGAGACATGCTTGAATCTGATCGAGAGTAAGACCAAAAGTGTTGAAAGCCAAATGTGGATTTATATAATACTAATTGTTAAAGGACGAGGTTTCCCTCCAAAAATATCAGTAATTAATGGGGGAACTCTCCTACTCCTCTATTGAGGTCCGATATTAACTATTAACATCAAACTTGATTATTAATAATTAATATCCACTAACGTTATCTGTGCCTTATACTATACACCAACTGAGACAAAACCGTGTGCTAATAAAAGGTATTTATTACACAAAAGTCTGCAGTTAATATACTACTATTTATCCCACTAACACAGTACACAATAATAATAGCAATATACATTTCCCAATTACCTATTTTCCACCCATGTTTCCTAATCACTCATGCAATATCAGCCCACCCAACTATACTAACTTTCCCTATATATATATATAGATACAAGGATAGTAAGGTTAGTACAATGTATGTAGGGCTAGTAAGTAAAGAGTTACAGGGGAAGAGAGATACTCAGCCATGTGTTATGTCCATCTCTCCATCTCTCCGTCCAAAGAGCAAAAAGGGCCTAGCACATAAGTGCTCTGGGGTTTTAAGTCCTGCACAGGAAATGAGGTGGTATTCCCCGCCCACTGGCTAAGGTCTTTGTTCATGTCCAACCATACTAGCAAAACCTGTTTTAGTACATGGCTGGACATAAGGAGATGGGGGCCAATATATACATGTATACTTATCTGCAAGCATGGCTAGTATGTAGATACATATATACATGTACAACCTAGGACACTTCCCTTTACAATCCCCCTGTTGTCGAGAACACGACAATGAAATTTGAGAGAAGTGTTGTACTGGGATATATTTGCCTACTCAAGCCCCATATATAAGTTGTGACAGTTCAGGATGGAATGAAGTATAATACTGCACTTAGGTACCTAGACATCAGCCATTACGGCCATCAACTCTTCCCTGCCTTTCACCGTAATCCAACACATCCCTCCACAGAATACACTCTGCTTCTTTCTTGGATCTTTAATCAATGTCTTTTTGTTGTTAAAGTCTTTTTGCTGTGGTCCTGTCGTTGCCAGTCTTCAGGTATCTGCCTACCCCAAAGTCGTCTCGCTGGTCAGACTCTGGAATGGCTTTACCCTCAGTGTATAGGTTGGCCCGAGTCACTATCCTGCGTACACCTCTCACCCTGCCAGTCTTTCTAGTCCTCTCCCGCAGCTTGCTTCTGCAGGGTTATGAGTACTCCTGGTGTGATGAGACTTCTGGGTGTCACAGTCTGTAGTTGGGCCTCACCACGTGGTTTCTTTGAGCACCTCCTTCTTTTTGGGGTATTGTCAATCGTGGTCTTTCAGTAGAGGCACAACATCCCTAAGGCACGACTTTCATCAGGCAATTTTCCTGTAGTCTTGATTGAAGATCGTTGATGTGTTTCTTCCATGGATAGATACGCAGATCTTTACTAGGCAGGTCAGAATTTCTCGAGTAGGGAGTGATGTCACAATACCTAAGTTGACTGCGGGAAGAAACACCGTCTGATTCTAACAGACATTCAATCCATCCCTTACGAACTTCACAATAGCAAGGGTTGAAGTGGCAAATACCTTATAAAGTGAGGGGACCTGTCCCTAGAGAAACCTAACTCTATTCCCCCATTCACACAGAACACACATTACAATTCCATTCCAAAATAAGCTTTTGGTTTGAATGCATATAGAGACTTGAGCTAAAATAGCATGTATTCTAACTGATCCATAAAACACATGCAGATCATTGACCCATGTGCAATTGGAGTTCACTACCGTCTGCAAATGCATGAACACCGTCACATGAATACACTTATTGTGGACTGAGTATGTCCATGCACAGGTAGTTCTGCACTTACACCTAAAGTGTCTATATGCACACATATGGAATTTCGGTATACAGTAAAACTCATAAATTTACATTAAATTATATATACACAATATATATTGGATTCGGGGTAATGGACTGTGTTTGTCTTATGTCCTTAACCCCCGTCTCTGGCTGAGCTCATGGTGCCCAGCCTGACTTCTGTGCAGTTGGGCAGACAGTCTTTTGATCCTCCTGCAAATCAGAAACAGTCCAATATATAAGATCGCGACCAGGAGGCAATGACAGGAAGAGGCAGATTTGGGGCTTTATTACAGTCTCCTCCTCATGGCTAAAATCAAAGTGGAGATGTTTCAGCTCTGCGACAAACACAAGAGGGGTCTTCTGGCATCTCTCAGGGGTATCTGGGTGAAGGCCAAGACTTCTCTCAGGAGTGATAGGTGTTCTTCAGCACTATGCTCTGCTACATCAATACCTAAAATGGGATTAAGGGAACAATACGCTCCTGGGAGTTCTCCCGGTGCAGTTATTCAACATCCTGGCACTGGATAACCTCCCTTATTTTGATCTTCCCTGTCCCATCAAACTCCCGTTCCTTCAGGGTGACCTCCCCCTGTTAACCTTTCTTGAGCTGCCTAGCAAGTTCCTATTGCATAGGCAATGCCTTGACTCTCTTGAACCCCACAAAATGAATGCAATTTTTCTTTAGTATGCTCCTAGTCAATTGCCTCTGTTTCTTATACAGACACCCCTTCCAGTTTTTCACAATACAAAAGAGTAACACACAGCCCTCGCAGCTACTTATTCTCCTATACATAGCTTCAAACAGACTACACAGAGACAAAGGCTCATCGTGTATAGTTGGCTTGAACTAATTAAGGATTTCTGGAGTAACATCCCAGTTTGCCAGCCTCATGCCTCATCATGAAACTGCCCATCCCTGGGTTCGGTACTCCCCGTTGCCACATACTACCTATTAAGATATGTAGGCAACCACAACCAGCTGGAACTTCAAGGCCTAGGTGCACAATATATACCTATCCACACCACACCTATCTTAGTCCATGCCGAAAAACCAGCTCACTCGTGGATATGGCTCTATTATCAAAGGAAATATGTTCAAACTAAGGTTCACTGTTTTAAGTTGTATCCTGCATCAAGATTTAAACAAAACCAGGTTATCCGTCCAAACTTCAAGGTCTAAGCACACAGTATAACATGACACTCCATCATGTACGTCAGTTACCTGTCCATGCTTCTCTGCCTGTCTTAGCTCACGTAATACACCCTTTATTCAATCCAAAATGCACAGAAAACAAAAAAACAAACCATTAACAAATTATCCGACTGAACTTCAAGGCCTAGGTGCACAATATATACCTGTCCACACCTCTCTACCTATCTTAGTCCATGCAGCAAAAACAGCTCATCCACGGATCTGGCTCTATTACAAAATGAAAACAAAAAAAATAAAAATAAACATTCCTGCGATCTGTGCTACTCTTCACCTTATGAATCCTATGGAAAAATTGGAGCTAAAAATAAAAGTACCAGCAAATAAACCTCATTTACTTGACAAGGGGTCTGATAGAAAACAGAAAACAACCAGCATACTAACAAATTCTGTTATACATTGCATACACATTGAGCCTCCTATAAAGCCTTTCTGCCACCTGCCGGAGCCTCACAGGTCTAACTATAAAAGAACAAACGTAGTAAACAACAGAACAGCAAAATAAACTAATAAGACAAAACAACTGTATAGATAAAGAACAGTACAGGTCTGTTAGAAACTCTGCTGATAGAGTTTAAATCAAGGCCTTACTAGGGAGCAAAATTTACCCTTTCATCCCTTGCTTGCAGTCGGCCATTTTGACACATCTGCACATGGTGGGGCACATGAGACTGAGAGAAAATACTATTTTGTCTCTGTAAATGTCTGTTCTCCATGCTGGACTTCTCACAATTAATTCTCCAATGACAATTCCTTGCAATGTGCCCAAAGTGATCAAATTTAAAACATTTAACAGAGCAATATTTCCTCTCTCTCCTTGTACCTGACAATTTGCAGTACCTGGCAATATAACCTGAGCCATCAAAGGCATAACATCTAATGGATGCCATGCTTGATGTAGGGCCCCTAACAGAACATGCTTCCTTTTGTTTGGATATTTTAAACTGTTCCATCACTAAGGATGCACTTTTAACAATTTTACGTTTGCATTTTCTCATTATTTTACATTTGTCGTTACATTTATTGATTGGATCAAAATTTGATGAAATAATTGATCCATCACTCCCCCCCTTTTGCCCTGCACAGGGCACAATTGGTAGGGAATCTGGCCTTGGTCTCAGAGACAAAGAGAAGGCCGGCACCATGTTTGAAAAATCATTGATGATATTTTGCAAATTTTTAATCAGTTGGGATCTAGTATCAAGATCAACACTCAACTGGTTGATTATGGCATCACTAGCTGCTGCCTTGTCCTTTAAAGCTTTGATCTCAGCCCCAGACCGAGACAGCTGTGCCTCAATATCAATACAATGATTTTTCATCTCAAGCAGTTGCAATTCAAGCATGCAGATCTGCTTATCTCTATCCATATCACATTTACCATTCTCTGCCAGTTGTGTCTGTAAGGCACAAACTCTCTGCAAATTTGTTACACAACACTGGCAGTGAAACTTAGGGGGATCTTCCTTACACAGTGAGTCCTCATATACGCAAATCAATTTTGCTAGCATGTGGAGCCGTTTGCTAGTTTTATTCAAAACAGACCGTCTGTCTATACACATACTATCATGAGCACATGCTTGCTCCAATAGAGCAGACCACAGCAATTCTGCAGATTTGGGTGTACTGGGGTGCACTGGGTTAAATTTACTGTGTTTTGCCAAGCATTTCAGGGTGGATAAATCCATACTCACTCTTCCTGGAGCCATCACGGTCATCCTCCTTGTCCCTTCTGTGCTGCTTGAAAAAGGTCCTTTTACCTCCGGAACGCCTTTTCCTGACCAGCTGGACTTTCCCTTGAGAACGACTATGCCTCTTTGGAAGAATGCCTTGGTATAGATCACCCCAAATGCTCAAAGATTGTAAAGCAAACAGAAAAACGTTAAAATTCAGAAGAAAACAAAAGATTGGGTTCTCTGTTATAGATTTTGTCCCGTGTACAGCTCATGCTGGAAAGCTGTGTCATTCGTCTGAACTTTCAGCGCTCTGAACACACAGAATTACACAACAGTTCACTCTGTATCAATGTAATCTGTCCATGTCCCCCTGGCCTGATCAGTTCACAAACAATAACGACAGATAATCACAGAGCAAAACACAAAAAACAAAATCACAACAGTTGGGCCTGGCTCGCCATTGTTAAAGGACGAGGTTTCCCTCCAAAAATATCAGTAATTAATGGGGGAACTCTCCTACTCCTCTATTGAGGTCCGATATTAACTATTAACATCAAACTTGATTATTAATAATTAATATCCACTAACGTTATCTGTGCCTTATACTATACACCAACTGAGACAAAACCGTGTGCTAATAAAAGGTATTTATTACACAAAAGTCTGCAGTTAATATACTACTATTTATCCCACTAACACAGTACACAATAATAATAGCAATATACAATTCCCAATTACCTATTTTCCACCCATGTTTCCTAATCACTCATGCAATATCAGCCCACCCAACTATACTAACTTTCCCTATATATATATATAGATACAAGGATAGTAAGGTTAGTACAATGTATGTAGGGCTAGTAAGTAAAGAGTTACAGGGGAAGAGAGATACTCAGCCATGTGTTATGTCCATCTCTCCATCTCTCCATCCAAAGAGCAAAAAGGGCCTAGCACATAAGTGCTCTGGGGTTTTAAGTCCTGCACAGGAAATGAGGTGGTATTCCCCGCCCACTGGCTAAGGTCTTTGTTCATGTCCAACCATACTAGCAAAACCTGTTTTAGTACATGGCTGGACATAAGGAGATCGGGGCCAATATATACATGTATACTTATCTGCAAGCATGGCTAGTATGTAGATACATATATACATGTACAACCTAGGACACTTCCCTTTACACTAATAAAATAATAAAAATTAAAATTTTGGTTTTTAGGAGAAAAACAGTAACAATGAAGTCTCATGACAAGAATCTGCATAACTAATCATATGCTAAATAGTTGCATGTCAAATTTATATATGAGATTGCCAAGATGGTTGGCTATGAAGTGATAATTTCACCTTCAGAGCAGCAGTGGATGGTGAGATATGGAGCCTGAAAGTCAAAAGTTAAAAACATTGTAACGCTTTTGCTCGTCAGAGTATATGGAAGGTAATATGGGGCACATTATACTATGTGAAAGGCAATGGGGGCATATTATTCTTACATGGCAATGTGGTGAGCATTGTGCTATGTAGAAGGCAATGTCGGGTGCATTTTACTGTGTGGAAGGCAATGTGGGGAAAATTATACTATGTGGAAGGAAATGTGGGGTGTATTATGTTACGTGGAAGGCAAAAAGGGGTGCATTATACTGCATGGAAGGCAATATGGGGCTCATTATACTACCTAAAAGGCAAAGTAGAGCTCATTACACTATATGTAGGGCTAGGTGGGTGCATTATACTATGTGTAAGGCAATGTGGGGTGCATTATGCTATGTTGAAGTCAATGTGGGGTGCATTATAATATGTGGAAGGCAATGTGGGGTGCATTATACTATGTGGAAGACAATGTGTGGGGCATTATACTATGCAGAAGGCAATATTGGATGCATTATATTGCGTGGAAGGCAATGTGGGGCGTATTATACTATGTGGAAAGCAATATGGGTGTTATGATAGTGTAGCAACTCACTCGGGAAAATAGGTAACAAACTAAAAACTGCAACTGTCCCTCTTCTGTGGGGCCTCATGGTTTCTGTGTACGCCCTGGGCTTCAGCGTAATGTTGGAAAAGAGTGGTCATACAGACAAATCAATATTAGACAATACATTGTTTTATTTGTTGCTACCTTAAAACATAATTTACTAGATTATGTTGTTTCAATTCTTGTTTATATTTATTAACATAGCCACTTCAATAGTTCTTGTACTGTATATAGATACTGAAAATATTTGAAGACATATGACTGTAAATACCCTATTCTTAATTTTCATAAAATAAATATTTCTGTTCTCTCCATCTGTATGACCTGACAATGTAGTATAAAACAGAAAGTGAGTTTAACTGTTCTTATGTTAATGGCTAAATCCAAAATCTCTATCCCACACAGTTCCCAAATAATAAAATGCTGCTGAAATCCTAAAAAAATATTCTTATATGGTGGAAACATCATATCACAATAGCATGCCATAATATTACTAGTATGCAGCACCCAAATAATGCTGCTCAACAGCGTCATGCAGTTGTCAAATAATCATACAGTGAGCAGCTATAACATGGGAGCAGCAGTATATATACTTAAACCATGTGATTCATTTACATAATACAAAGCAAATAATCATTTTTGTGCAAATATAGTCATTAGATATACATGCATACACATTACAAATCACATATGATTAAAATCTATCGATAAAGGAAATCTCTTGATGAGTATAGTGAGTAGGATTCACAGTTCATAATAAAATAGAAATATGACTTAAAGGGAACCTGTCACCAGGTTTGTCCCATATGAGATAAGACCAGTCTCTTTCAGCCCTCATGTACAGCATTCTATTATGCTGGAAGCACCCCCCCCCCACTCGCCCCGCTGAGAGAATACAGGTCTCTTGAGAACACAGACCCCAAAAAGAAAATGGTTAAGTTATTATGGCAGGTTTTCTAATGAGTTATGGTTAGGTTTAAAGGGTTAATTTTTGAGTAGGCTGTGCTACTGCACGAGCAGGTTCAAACTGTTTTTTTCCTGGATGTCTTGGCGCCTTTTCACTTGGCTTTTGGTTGGTGGCTGGGAAAAAATGTGGGAAGAAAAAAGTATAAATACCCAGCTGTTTTAAAGGTCAGGCTCATCTGCCCGTCAAGAAGAAAGAAGATCAAACGAACAGCTGATGGAGCCACTTCTACAGCAGCTGGTCCCAAGAGCGGAGGATGAGGGCGGCATTGAATTGTTGCAGAGCTGCTTAGCTATAAAACCAGCTTTTAAACCTACCTCTGCCATAGAGGTTTTAGCAGCTTATGCTCCAGGATTGCCGTCCTATCCTTGTCCTCCCCCGGCATCTCCGCCTCCGCTGAGAAGAAGCCGAAGTTCCAAAAGGAATCGCCGAGCCAGTATCACCTACTCACTGCCGCCGTCATCTTCCATGATCAGAGACCGCGCACAGGAAATGCACAGCAGAAGCCGGAGGGCATCTCAGTAGAAGTCCCGCAGCCCGCCGCGAGAACTGCACCAAAAAGAAGACCGCGACCAGAAGATGTCATCGGGCGCCGCCGGTGACGCGGTGACCAGGCGCCAAAGAGGACTTCCGCTGCTGCCGGCATCCGGAGGGGATGTAAGTGACACGTCTACCCGCCGCAGCCTTAAAAGCACTGCAGCGGCCCAGGGACTACCTGAAACACCTCTCCATCACCCCCTCATTGATGAGGCAGCAGGTTCCCGGGTTGACATGTCAGCTGCCATGTCATGGAGGGCCATATCCCGGGCATCGAACCATGAAGAGGATCTGCTGATGCCTGCGCAGCAGCGCTCGTCCCTTATGCCGGGCTTGAGCGCTGGACCAGGACAAGGAACAGTCGCAGAGGGGTGAGATTCTCAATGTGCCCCTGTCCGTCCCCTCTATTAATTTGAAATCTTTAATAAAGGAGGTTTTTAATGAGTATTTAGGCAGTACTGATTCTTCTGCATTGCCCAAATCATCTAGTGTAAATTCTAATTCTGGCAACCTTAATTTTGTCTTGAAGCCTGGGCTGCCAGAAATTCATCTGAAAGAGTCACTGACTTGTGAGTTATCCCCCATAGGATTCCATTTCAGCTCTTCTGTTAAAGAGCTCATATGGAATAGTGATTATGTTGATCTGTTTTCTCTTTTACAGGCCTACAGAGAAAAGCCTAATAGATATGAGAGAAGGGAGGAAGCAGATGATAAAAAAGGAAGCAGCGTTATTAAATCTTTTAATAACTGGCTTCACGCCTTCTCTATCTATTCTGCTGTATTAGGCAAAAAATACCTTAATCTGTGTTCTGGCCTATTCCAGCACATAGATACGATTCTGGAGGTCTATTGCAATTTTGGAGGCATGGCCTGGTTGAATTATGATAAAGCCTTCAGGCAAAAACTTGCCATGTACCCTAATTTAGCTTGGGGGACAAAAGATGTTCATCTTTGGATCAATTTAATGTTGCCCCAGAGATTTTCTGCTGCTAGGCAGGGTGTCAGCGCCCCCAACAAGAAGGGAGTGTGTTTTGCATTTAATGAGACCTCATGAAAGTGGTCTCATAATTGTCACCTTCGGCACAAATGCTCCTTTTGTGGGGGCGCTCACCCCATGTTTAAGTGGGGATGATCCAGAATGGGCAACAAGGTCAAAACAGGGAGTCTTTGGCCAAAAGCTTTGACTCCTGTGAAATTGAAAAAAATGGCTCCCAGATCAGGAGAGTAGCTCTCTACTCTTTAAGGCTTTTATGACGGGTTCTATGTGCTCCCATTTAAGGGTAGAGGATGTGTTTTGGTTAATAATATTCCTTCACTGCTAGAATTTCCTCATATTGCAGAAGAGAAGATTATCAAAGAATTAAAAGCGGGTAGGGCTTCTGGGCCTTTTGATCTCCCTCCTTTTGTAAATTTTAGGATTTCTCCCCTCAGGGTGGTCCCTAAAACAGAATCTAGGTCTTTTAGGCTAATTCATCACCTATCCTACCCCCATGATTCTTAACTTCATGATGAGGTTTATAAGGATATATGCTGCCATTTTCTTTTTCACAGATGAACAAGAAGGCCTTGGCTTATCATTTTCTTATCATTGGGTGTCAGCAAAATGGCCAGAGGTGTGGTTTAAAAGTAAGGTTACTAAAAATTCGTTAGTTTTGGATCTATTTTCAATCTTCTTGTCTCTTCATCTTTGGGACTCACTTATTAAGAATAAGAAAATTATATTGGTTTCTAGTAACCAAGGTTTGTTTTTCTGTATTAATAAATTATCTTCCAAAAATAAGTGGGCTGCTCAGATTATTAGTAGAGATGAGCGGTGTTCGACTAGGACTGTTCGCCAATCTCAAATTCGAGCTGTTTTGGGCGGTGTTCGAGTTGTTCGACGAACCCGAGCGATTTGCAAAAAATTCGGCTGTTCGAGGTTATGTTCGATAACTGTTCGTGCACCAAAAGCGTGTCCTGCATGTCTGGCGCTATTTAGAGCAACAATCATGCAGGGATTGTCTGCCACTCACTGTAATGCCACAGCCATGGTGGTTGTGGCATTAGAGTGATTGCCCAAATCGATGGGAACTGTGATCACAGTGAAACATGAAAAGCCGGCAATTCAGGAGCGGCGTACACCGGTACCCGACAATTTAGAACCGAAAGAATAGAGCTTCACACATAGATTAGATAGATAGAAACATGTCAGTCACATATATATGAAGTACAGTGACAGTGTTGCTTACTGTACTTGTCATTTAGTGTAAAGGATTTATTTAAAAAAATAATAGTGTTTTCATGCACTGTCTCTTTAAAAAAGCCGGCCGGCAATTCAGCAGCGGTACCCGACAATTTAGAATGGAAGGAATAGAGCATCACACATAGATTAGATAGATAGAAACATGTCAGTCACATATATAATAAGTACAGTGATAGTGTTGATTACTGTACTTGTCATTTAGTGTTAAAATAAAGGATTTATTTAAAAAAAAATTGGCGTGGGGTTCCCCTTAATTTTAGGCTCTAGCGGAGGTTAAGCAGACGGCTGGGGCAGATGTTTGAAGCCTGGGAAGGGGGTAATACCCACGGAGCTTCCCAGGCTACTAATATCAGCCCCCAGCTGAATACCTAGCCTTTACTAGCTATTAAAATGGGGGACCCCCCAAAAAAATGATGTGGGGTCCCCCCTATTTTATTAGCTAGCAAAGGCTAGGCAGACAGCTGGGGGCTGATATTAATAACCCAGGAAGGGTGCCATGAATATTGGCCCCCTCCCAGGCTAGAAACACCAGCCGTCAGCCGCCCCAGAAATGGCGCATCCATAGGATGCGCCAATTCTGGCACTTAGCCTCGCTCTTCCCACTGCCCTGTAGCGGTGGCAGTGGGGTAATAGGGCTGGGGTTGATGTCAGCTTATAATGCCAGCTGACATCAAGCCCAGGTTAGTAATGGAGAGGCGTCTATAAGACACCCCCATTACTAACCCCGTAGTCAAAGTTAAAAAAAAACACAAACACCCAGAATAAAGTCCTTTAATTGAAATAAAGACACAATTCTTTATTGTTCTAAATTAAACCATACTTACAATCACGCCCATTCCAGCTGAAGCCAACGATCCCCTGTAATAAAAGAAAAATAATAAAGCAACATAATCCTTACCTTTCCATGGTTCCCACGACAGCTTCAGCTCTGCTACATCGAGATGACAGGCTGGACCACAGCAGAAAGCTGCCATCCAGCCTGTCATCCCGCAGACACTGAGAAGCGCAGGCTTGCTTGCGCTCCTCAGCGTCTCTCTGTGACGGCATCCAGATGAGCCGAGTTCATGTCCAATGAACTTGGCACACCTCATGCACGTCACTGACAGCGTGGGAAAATTCTCACGCTGAAGCGCTGAGTGCAGGAGAATTCTCCCACGCTGTCAGTGACGTGCATGAGGTGAGCTCATGTCCAATGAACTCGATTCACCTCATGCACGTCACTGACAGCGTGGGAAAATTCTCCTGCACTCAGCGATTCAGCGTGAGAATTCTCCCACGCTGAAGCGCTGAGTGCAGGAGAATTTTCCCACGCTGTCAGTGACGTGCATGAGGTGAGCCGAGTTCATTGGACATTAACTCGGCTCATCTGGATGCCCTCACAGAGAGACACTGTGCAGCGCAAGCAAGCCTGCGCTTCTCAGTGTCTTCGGGATGACAGGCTGGATGGCAGCGTTCTGCTGCGGTACAGCCTGTCATCTCGATGTAGCAGAGCTGAAGCTGTCATGGGAACCATGGAAAGGTAAGGATGATGTTGGTTTATTATTTTTCTTTTATTTCAGGAGATCGTTGGCTTCAGCTGGAATGGGCGTGACGGTAAGTATGGTTTAATTTAGAACAATAAAGAATTGTGTGTTTATTTCAATTAAAGGACTTTATTCTGGGTGTTGTGTTTTTTATAAATACTTTACTAGAAATTCATGGTGGTCATGTCTAATATTGGCGTGACCCCATGAATTTCGGGCTTAGGGCCAGCTGATAATGCCAAGCTGGCCCTAACCCCTTTATTACCCAGTGAGCCACCGCATCAGGGCCCTGGATGAGTTGGGTACAGCGCCAGAAGATGGCGCTTCTATGAACGCGCCATTTTCTGGGGTGGCTGCGGACTGCAATTTGCAGCGGGGGTGGCCCAGAAAGCTTGGTTCTCCCTGCGCTGCGGATTCCAGCCCCCAGCTGCCTAGTTGTACCTGGCTGGACACAAAAACAGGGCGAAGCCCCACGTCAATTTTCTTTAAATTATTTCATGAAATAATTAAGAAAAAAAGGGCTTCCCTACATTGTTGTGTCCGGCCAGGTACAAATAGGCAGCTGTTGGTTGGGGGCAGCCCGGTCCTGCCTGCTGTACCTGGCTGGACCCAAATATAGTGCGAAGCCCAACCTCAATTTTTTTTTAATTATTTCATGAAATAATTAAAAAAAAAAGGTCTTCCCTATATTGCTGTGTCCGGCCAGGTACAAATAGGCAGCCGGTGGTTGGGGGCAGCCCGTTCCTGGCTGCTGCACCTGACTGGACACAAGTATAGTGCGAAGCCCCACGTCAATTTTTTTTTAATTATTTCATGAATTTCCTGAAGTAATTTAAAAAAATTGAAGTGGGGCTTCGCACTATATTTGTGTCCAGCCAGATACAGCAGGCAGGAACGGGCTGCCCCCGACCACCAGCTGCCTATTTGTACCTGGCCGGACACAACAATATAGGGAAGGCCTTTTTTTCTTAATTATTTCATGAATTTCCTTAAATAATTAAAAAAAATTAACGTGGGGCTTCGCACTATATTTGTGTCCAGCCAGGTACAGCAGGCAGGAACGGGCTGCCCCCAACCACCAGCTGCCTATTTGTACCTGGCCGGACACAACAATATAGAGAAGGCCTTTTTTTCTTAATTATTTCATGAATTTCATGAAATAATTAAAAAAAAAATACGTGGGGCTTCGCCCTATTTTTGTTTCCAGCCAGGTACAACTAGGCAGCTGGGGGCTGGAATCTGCAGCGCAGGGAGGCCCAAGCTTTCTGGGCCACCCCCCCCGCTGCAAATTGCAGTCCGCAGACACCCCGGAAAATGGCGCGTTCATAGAAGCGCCATCTTCTGGCGCTGTACCCAACTCCTCCATGGCCCTGGTGCGGTGGCTCACTGGGTAATAAAGGGGTTAGGGCCAGCTTGGTATTATCAGCTGGCCCTAAGCCCAAAATTCATGGGGTCACACCAGTATTAGACATGACCGCCATGAATTTCTAGTAAAGTATTTAAAAAAAACACAACACCCAGAATAAAGTCCTTTAATTGAAATAAACACACAATTCTTTATTGTTCTAAATTAAACCATACTTACCATCACGCCCATTCCAGCTGAAGCCAACGATCTCCTGAAATAAAAGAAAAATAATAAACCAACATCATCCTTACCTTTCCATGGTTCCCATGACAGCTTCAGCTCTGCTACATCGAGATGACTGGCTGGACCGCAGCAGAATGCTGCCATCCAGCCTGTCATCCCGCAGGCATTGAGAAGCGCTGGCATGCTTGCGCTCCTCAGTGTCTCGCTGTGACGGCATCCAGATGAGCCGAGGTCATGTCCAATGAACTCGGCTTACCTCATGCACGTCACTGACAGCGTGGGAAAATTCTCACGCTGAAGCGCTGAGTGCAGGAGAATTCTCCCACGCTGTCAGTGACGTGCATGAGGTGAGCTCATGTCCAATGAACTCAGCTCACCTCATGCACGTCACTGACAGCGTGGGAAAATTCTCCTGCACTCAGCGCTTCAGCGTGAGAATTCTCCCACGCTGTAAGTGACGTGCATGAGGTGAGCTGAGATCATTGGACATGAACTCACCTCATGCACGTCACTGACAGCGTGGGAAAATTCTCACGCTGAAGCGCTGAGTGCAGGAGAATTTTTCCACGCTGTCAGTGACGTGCATGAGGTGAGCTGAGTTCATTGGACATGAGCTCACCTCATGCACGTCACTGACAGCGTGGGAGAATTCTCCTGCACTCAGGGCTTCAGCGTGAGAATTTTCCCACGCTGTCAGTGACGTGCATGAGGTGAGTTCATGTCCAATGATCTCAGCTCACCTCATGCACGTCACTGACAGCGTGGGAAAATTCTCCTGCACTCAGCGCTTCAGCGTGAGAATTCTCCCACGCTGAAGCGCTGAGTGCAGGAGAATTTTCCCACGCTGTCAGTGACGTGCATGAGGTGAGCCGAGTTCATTGGACATGACCTCGGCTCATCTGGATGCCGTCACAGCGAGACACTGAGGAGCGCAGCAAGCCTGCTCTTCTCAGTGTCTGCGGGTTGACAGGCTGGATGGCAGCGTTCTGCTGCGGTCCAGCCTGTCATCTCGATGTAGTAGAGCTGGAGCTGTCCTGGGAACCATCGAAAGGTAAAGATGAGGTTGCTTTATTATTTTTCTTTTATTGCAGGAGAACGTTGGCTTCAGCTGGAATGGGCGTGATGGTAAGTATGGTTTAATTTAGAACAATAAAGAATTGTGTGTTTATTTCAATTAAAGGACTTTATTCTGGGTGTTGTGTTTTCTTTTAACTTTCACTATGGGGTTAGTAATGGGGGTGTCTTATAGACGCCTCTCCATTACTAACCTGGGCTTGATGTCAGCTGGCATTATAAGCTGACATCAACCCCAACCCTATTACCCCACTGCCACCGCTACAGGGCAGTGGGAAGAGCGAGGCTAAGTGCCAGAATTGGCGCATCCTATGGATGCGCCATTTCTGGGGCGGCTGACGGCTGGTGTTTCTAGCCTGGGAGGGGGCCAATATTCATGGCACCCTTCCTGGGCTATTAATATCAGCCCCCAGCTGTCTGCCTAACCTTTGCTAGCTATGAAATTAGGGGGGACCCCACGTCATTTTTTTGGAGGGTCCCCCATTTTAATAGCTAGTAAAGGCTAGGTATTCAGCTGGGGGCTGATATTAGTAGCCTGGGAAGCTCCGTGGGTATTACCCCCTTCCCAGGCTTCAAACATCTGCCCCAGCCATCTGCTTAACCTCCGCTAGAGACTAAAATTACGGGGAACCCCACGCTAATTTTTTTTTTAATAAATCCTTTATTTTAACACTAAATGACAAGTACAGTAACCAACACTATCACTGTACTTATTATATATCTGACTGACATGTTTCTATCTATCTAATCTATGTGTGATTCTCTATTCTTTCTGTTCTAAATTGTCGAGTACAGATGCTGAATTGCCGGCCGGCTTTTTTAAAGAGACAGTGCATGAAAACACTATTATTTTTTTAAATAAATCCTTTACACTAAATGACAAGTACAGTAAGCAACACTGTCACTGTACTTATTATATATGTGACTGACATGTTTCTATCTATCTAATCTATGTGTGAAGCTCTATTCTTTCTGTTCTAAATTGTCGGGTACCGCTGCTGAATTGCCGGCCGGCTTTTTTAAAGAGACGGTGCATGAAAACACTAATATTTTTTTTAATAAATCCTTTACACTAAATGACAAGTGCAGTAACCAACACTGTCACTGTGCTTCTTATATGTGTGACTGACATGTTTCTATCTATCTAATCTATGTGTGATGCTCTATTCCTTCTTGTCTAAATTGTCGGGTACCGGTGTATGCCGCTGCTGAATTGCCGGCCGGCTTTTTTAAAGAGAGTGTCTTCTGAGCAGTTTGTCAGCTTTTGGACACCTTTGAAGGTGTTTTCTATGTGTTTTTGTTTGCCTGCCATTGGTTTTAACGGTGTTTGACGGTGTTCTAAGGTGTTCGACGAACAGTTCGACGAACAGTTCCTCGAACATCCCGGTGTTCGACGAACCGAACCGAACCCGAACACTACGTGGGTGGCTCAACACTAATTATTAGACCGATGGTCCTTCTTTGTTTGAAATTTAACATTTGGCTGAAGGCCTCCTTTTCTCTGAAACAAGATAATTGTAATGGAAAATTTATTTCTCACGATCAGTGGCCAGAGTTCTGGAAGCAAGTTCCAGATGCGGACGTCAAAGGAGCAATATTCTCCCCACAGCTTTGGGACACAATTTGGGTGTAATCCCCTATTTTATTGAAAAATCTTTATCAGACAGGACTTGGACCGCTTACTCGGGTGCTTGGCACCAATGGGTGAATTTTTGCCTTAAAAACAATTACGATCATACTAAACCTCATCCAGTGCCAGCTTTAAAATTTGCCGAACATCTAACTTTAAAAGGTTTACCTTACTCAGCTCTATATAAAACTTTTGCTGGAGTTTTGCTCTTTTTTAAATTGAGAGGGGAAACTCCGTTAACCAATTTATTTCCAGTCAAACAGTTTCTAAAAGGTTTTAGGAGGTGGCATTTTAAACCAGATAACCATCGTCCGATATCTTTCAAAATATTAAAGGATTTGTGTTCAACACTTATCACAGTCTGCACTGATTATAGAGAGGCTTGCTTATTTTCATTAGCTTTTTCCCTGGCATTTTTTGCTGCATTGAGAGTTGGTGAGTTAGTTTCCCATAAAAAAAATATTTTCCTTCTGTGTTATTTGTGGAAGATATTACTTTGTTTGATTCTCATATTCTATTAATTATTAGGAAATCCAAAACGGATCAGTTAGGGAGAAGTTCAGCATTAAGGCTTAACTCTATTGCAGATTTTTCCATTTGTCCGGTTGCGAATGCTAAAAGATGGCGTGCGATTACACCAAATAAAAAAGGTCCATTTTTTATTCATCTCAATAGCGAACCCGTTACCGTTTTCCAATTTAATGCAATACTTAAAAATACTTGATTAAACTTGGTTTAGATGAATTAAAAATTTCATCACATTCGTTTAGTATTGGAGCCGCCACAGAGGCATCTCGGCTGGGCTTGTGTGATGAAAACATAAAAAGAATTGGTAGGTGGCATTCTAGAAGGTTTAAATTATACAGTTATATGAAAAAGTTTGGGCACCCCTATTAATCTTAAGCTTAATGTTTTATAAAAATTGGTGTTTTTGCAACAGCTATTTCAGTTTGATATATGTAATAACTGTTGGACACAGTAATGTTTCTGCCTTGAAATGAGGTTTATTGTACTTACAGAAAATGTGCAATCTGCATTCAAACAAAATTTGACACGTGCATAAGTATGGGCACCTCACCAGAAAAGTGACATTAATATTTAGTAGATCCTCCTTTTACAAAAATAATAGCCTCTAGTCGCTTCCTGTAGCTTTTAATGATTTCCTGGATCCTGGATGAAGGTATTTTTGACCATTCCTCTTTACAAAACAATTCCAGTTCAGTTAAGTTTGATGGTCGCCGAGCATGGACAGCCCTCTTCAAATGATCCCACAGATGTTCAATGATATTCAGGTCTGGGGACTGGGATGGCCATTCCAGAACATTGTAATTGTTCCTCTGCATGAATGTCTGAGTAGATTTGGAGCGGTGTTTTGGATCATTGTCTTGCTGAAAGATCCATCCCCTGCGTAACTTCAACTTTGTCACTGATTCTTGAACATTATTGTCAAGAATCTGCTGATACTGAGTGGAATCCATGCGTCCCTCAACTTTAACAAGATTTCTGGTGCCGGCATTGGCCACACAGCCCCAAAGCATGATGGAACCTCCACCAAATTTTACTGTGGGTAGCAAGTGTTTTTCTTGGAATGCTGTGTTTTTTTGCCGCCATGCATAACGCCTTTTTGTATGACCAAACAACTCAATCTTGGTTTCATCAGTCCACAGGACCTTCTTCCAAAAAGAAATTGGCTTCTCTAAATGTGCTTTTGCATACCTCAGCCGACTCTGTTTGTGGCGTGCTTGCAGAAACGGCTTCTTTCGCATCACTCTCCCATACAGCTTCTCCTTGTGCAAAGTGCATTGTATAGTTGACCGATGCACAGTGACACCATCTGCAGCAAGTTGATGCTGCAGCTCTCTGGAGGTGGTCTGAGGATTGTCCTTGACTGATTTCACCATTTTTCTTCTCTGCCTTTCTGATGTTTTTCTTGGCCTGCCACTTCTGGCCTTAACAAGAACTGTCCCTGTGTTCTTCCATTTCCTTACTATGTTCCTCACAGTGGAAACTGACAGGTTAAATCTCTGAGACAGCTTTTTGTATCCTTCCCCTGAACAACTATGTTGAATAATCTTTGTTTTCAGATCATTTGACAGTTGTTTTGAGGAGCCCATGATGCCACTCTTCAGAGGAGATTCAAACAGGAGAACAACTTGCAAGTGGCCACTTTAAGTAGCTTTTCTCATGATTGCATACACCTGGCTATGAAGTTCAAGGCTCAATGAAGTTACAAAACCAAAAAAGGGCTTTAGTAAGTCAGTAAAAAGTAGGTAGGAGTATTTAAAACAAGAAAATGAAAAGGGTGCCCATACTTATGCACCTGTCACATTTTGTTTGAATGCAAATTGCACATTTTCTGTTAGTACAATAAACCTCATTTCAAGGCAGAAACATTACTGTGTCCAACAGTTATTACATATATTAAACTGAAATAGCTGTTGCAAAAACACCAATTTTTATAAAACATTAAGCTTAAGATTAATAGGGGTGCCCAAACTTTTTCATATAACTGTATATCCGCCCAGACTTATACTACTACCGACATCTGTTCATTTTATTGCACCGTTTACTGTATGGATCATCGGACATTTCTATATTTATTGGGCTGAAAGGAGAGCCAGAGTGAGGTCATACACAGAAAACCTTTCTTTTAGTCCCTCTTCAGTTCAAATTTTTTTGGCATAGTTGCAGAGGGATGAGATGGAAAAACTTAATTTTAGAGATGCATAAGGTATCTGAAAAGTGGCCCAACCCAGATTTGATCATTTTACATTTGGGAGGAAATGATTTAGGAAAAAGCAACACTCTTAATCTTTTAGCATTTTATGAGAAGAGATATTTCCTTTTAAAATCTGAGTTTTTCAACTCTTCATTTGCATTTTCTGAAATCATTCCTAGACTTTTGTGGGAAAGGCCTAATATTTTATTTTTGGAAAAGATTAGGAAGAGAATAAACAGGAACATGGAGAAGTTTATGCTATTACTCAATGGATTTTCTTTCAGGCATATGGATCTCGAAGACTTTACTCCCGGAATTTATAGAAGGGATTTAGTGCACCTGTCTGATATTGTCTTGGATGTTTTTAATTTGGATCTTCAATCCATTATTGAAAAATGGCTTTGGCATTTTGGGGGGGTCATGCCTTTGTAAGGTGAGTGGGAAAGTTGCCCAGTTTTCCAGGTGGATTGGATTGTTGGTTAATGGTTATATTTTGGAAATTAATTTATGGAATTTATATTTATTATTATTTATGATGGATTAAAAACTACATAGTTACCCATAAATATACGCCACGGCCATTTATTCTCCAAAATTGTGGTCTTGTGTAGTTATTTTATTTAAGTGAGTCTTGTGTTACCATGGAAGCCCCCCACTGAGAGAATACAGGGGGGTCTCATGAGAACTCAGACCCCAAAAAGAAAATGGTTAACTTGTTATGGCAGGTTTTTTAATGAAGTATGGTTAGGTATAAAGGGTTAATTTTTTGAGTAAGCTGTGCTACTGCACTAGCAGGTTCAAACTGTTTTTTTCTTGGATGTCTTGGCGCCTTTTTCCTTTGCTTTTGATTGGTGGCTGGGGAAAATTGCGGGAAGAAAAAATGAATACCCAGCTGTTTTACCTGTCAGGTTCATCTGCCCATCAAGAAGAAAGAAGATCCCTTCCACCCTCCCTCATTTATAAATTGTTTGCTGTTTTTTATTTCTTTTTCCTGTCGTGCCATTTATTTTGAGGGAAAATTGCTCAGTTTTCCGGGCGTATTGGATTGTTGATTATATTTTGGAAATTAATTTATGGAATTTATATTTATTACTATTTATGATTAGTGTTGAGCGAGCAAGCTCGACACTGCTCGTTACTCGCACGAGCATCTCACTACTCGGGATGTACGGCGAGCACCGAGCATTTTCGGGTTACTCGGGCGGGAGCTCGGGTCTCCGCCTTGCATGTTTGGCGCTCTTTACAGAGCCAATGAACATGCAGGGATTGCCAGCCAGTCACTGTAATGCCACAGCCATGTTGGTTGTGGGCATTACAGTGATTTGCTGGCCGTACAGCGTCACCTCGAGTATTTAAAACCGGGCGCCGCCATCTTGGACACAGTCGCTCCGGATCAGACAGTGTAGGGAGTGTGCTGCTGAGCTAGGGAGAGATTTATACTGTGAAATAGGTAGTGTAGGGTCTCTAAAGCCTGCAAAATCAAACAAACAGTCCTTCTGAGGACTAATATTGGGAGCCCGTAAAAGTGGCTTAATACCTCTGACCACGTTGTTGACAGCAGTGACCTGGGGGTCAGAAATGCTTCCTGGGGCGATCCCCATGCTGTCCTCATGTCATTTGAGCACTGTCACTATTGTTTTGGGCACTTTTTAGGCTTTCTACAGTCTGCCGGGGGTGCTGTCGCAAAAATGCTCGGGTCTCCCATAGACTAACATTGGGCTCGTTGCTCGGGTCGAGCATCCGAGTATCACGGTGAGCTCGGCCCGAGCTTCGAGCACCCGAGCATTTTAGTGCTTGCTCAACACTAATATCTATCATTCCCCCTCACACTACACTACCTGACAAAGCGAGGAGCGAAACGTCGTTGGAGTGGTGTGAGGGGGCCGGGGTATGTCTCCAATCATAACTTTATTATCATGGTCTCCTTTGTTTGTTATATTATTTATCTAACCCCTTGTTTTGGGGCTTAGATATGACTTGATTCTCGGCAGCCAAAACCTCTTTTTGATGGTTTCATTCTCCTAGCAGCATTCAATTATTGTATCCTTTTTTCTATGGTATTTATACAATTGGTAATCAATTTACATATATATATATTTATTGCACAAGCACTTTATATTAATTTATATATATTGAATTTTTTGGTATTTTCTGGTGTTTCCTAAAATATATATATATTTATTTTTATTTTTTGCTGCCGTTTAGAGGTGAATCATGTATATTTAATTATTATATATTCAATTATTGTTAATCAAATTTGGCTGGCACAGATAATAAAAATCTACTCTTTTACATAGGAGATCCATGTGCAATATTTATTGTAAGCATCCCCCTCCCCCCACCTGAGCTGTATTTTATTTATGTTTTAGATTTTTAATTGTATGTCTTTTTGTCTGTTTTTATTTGTATTTGAATGTAATAAAATATATGAATTATACTTGATAATACTGTAGTCCTTATATACCTTTCTTTTGTGGTTTGCTTTTATAAATATCCTGGATTCTGAATTTTTTCTACCTCTCTCCTGAAGATTGATGCTTAGACAACCCCTTTAAGGGTTTTGAAGGCAAGTAGTAGCCTTATTTTTAAATTAGATTCTTAATATTCATATATTAGTATAATAATCATAATTGTACTAACACAAATTTTTTCGCATTAGCCTGATTATAATACAATCTATGTGCCATTCTTAAAACGTTGAAACTTTGATATATTATTGATATTCTATTTCATATGGGAAAGTACTAAAAGATGAAGCAAATTACATATATTCTCTATAGGATTAGGAGGCATCATCTTCTTCTTCCTTAATTGTCATAACTAGTAATCTTTTTATAGTCTATTATTTCTGACATGAAAAAGTCTGGCTTTCATCCCAAGTCAGTAAGATGGTTCAACTAATTAATTGACAAACATTCTCTTATAGAATTTCTGATCTGCTCTCAAAATATAGTGCATTATTTCTACAGTTTAATGTTAAAGTGAATTTGTCATGTCCGATAATTCTGTTAGCCTGCAGTTATAGGGTTAATCCCCACATTAATAGCGTAATGAAAGTGCATAGCCGCTGTACTGAAAGAGGAGAAAATTAATTTTATTTCTTCTGGGAGATCTCGGCTTTAAGTCATGCAGGCGTGCTCGAGCAATTATAGTCACCGCCCATAGCACTGAAAGCAGCGGCTGTATGCACGCCTTGACACTGACTGACAGCCGGCTCTGCACAGATGCAGCTCCTGGGAGAAATAAAATTACATTTCTTCCGGGTGCTGCACTTTCAGTACTGTGGCCGGGCCACTTCATAATGCTTTAAAATGCAGATTAATCCCATATCTGCAGGTTAGTAGCATAATCAGACATGACAGGTTTTCTTTGAGTACTTTTGTGTGAAAAATACAAAAGCTCTGATTCATCGCACTATTTTAGTTCTTTATATACCCTAAGATATCTGTTTGTTTTTCTATTGAATTGTGCAGAGTATAGGTGACAATAAAGGTGGAAAATGTTCTGAAATTATTCTTCTCGGTATGATGACATGACAAAAACCTGGCAATGTGACAGGGGAGTGTGAGCATTTTATATCAACTGTATAGTAAACATCACAATCTCCTATGAAAGCCAGCAACAGGATGGTCTTCATAAAAGTACCAATTTGATAATTTATTATGACTTTACAATGTGTCCCTAAAAAATATTGTCTGTCCGTGACTTTTTGATTAGCCATCTAGAAAAAAAAAAAGTCAAGTTGGCAACCCTGGTTTAACACTACACCCCAGGCCACGAGCTGTTAATGTCATTGTCAGAGATTGCTGAGTGAAGAGAAGGGAACAGATCCAGCTCCACGGACGCCAGGTAACGTTAAAAATAGATGATCTCTTTATTGTGAATTAATTTAAAAAAACCATTAGGTCATTAGACACGTATGTAAAGGAGGTTGGCAATCCAACCGAGGGAGAACAAAGGCATATGTATCTCTATATCCCCTTGTTCCTCCTCGGTTGGATTGCCAACCTCCTTTACCTACGTGTCTAAGGACCTAATGATTTTTTTAAATTAATTCACAATAAAGAGATCATCTATTTTTAACATTACCTGGTGTCCTTGGAGCTGAATTTCTTCCCTTCTCTTCTCTTCACTCAGCAATTGTCCAAGCACCTGCAGTAGCACTAATCGCGGATCCTGGACCTAATGGAAAGTTACAGGAGGATGAGCTGGTATTTTTTCCTTGTTTTTACATTGTCAGAGATTGACAGCAGCATTTAACAGGTTAACAGAATCTGGAGAAACGCAACCTCACACGCAGCCATTAGGGGCAGATGATGGTTTATCATGTCTAGACTCAGCCATGATCTACCAAGACTATGGCAGGCTTCGATCCTGAACCTGCTCCATTCATTCGCTCCCTAGGAACGCTGTATAATTATGGCAGTTGTCGTTAAGAGGTTAATGGTCTGCGGCAATTGGCTACAGCTACACCACAAACATTTCTTGTTTTGTCAGTTTCCTGCTTGCATTAATCAGGCAGAATATAATTGTGGCATGCTCCAGCTGGTGATGCATAGTAGATGTATTCTCCCTAAGGAGAATTTCTGCTAACAGAGTGAAAAAAAATTTTTTGTGAACTTTCCAATTTGAAAGGTGAAGAAAGTCCTATATTCAAACACAATATACAAAAGTGTTCAGAAAATAACACGAATGAGTGCTTATAGCAACTGCCACAGAGGTTGATCTGGTCAACTTGCACCTCCATTCTCTTCTTTTGCAGTAAATCGTGTGTGCACTCCAGTACTGCCATAGTAAATAGCTCCATAACACCACAAAGCATGCAGCATGATGTGATGGCACAAAAAGTTCCCACTAGTGTTGAGCGATACCTTCCGATCTCAGGAAATATCGCATCGGATTGGATCGGGCCGATACCCAAAAAGTACCGGAAACCAATCATGCAAGTCAATGGGACACAAATATCGGAATGAAAATAAACCCTTTCTTTCCTTGTAGGTTAATTCTACATGAAGGAAAACAACTAACAATAATGTAGAATGTGTTGGGGGAGGTGGTTGCCCAAATCGATGGGAACAGTGCTCACAGTGAAACATGAAAAGTCGGCAATTCAGCAGCAGCATATACCGGTACCCGCCAATTTAGAACAGAAAGAATAGAGCTTCACACATAGATTAGATAGATAGAAACATGTCAGTCACATATATAAGAAGTACAGTGACAGTGTTGGTTACTGTACTTGTCATTTAGTGTTAAAGGATTTATTTAAAAAAATAATAGTGTTTTCATGCACCGTCTCTTTAAAAAAGCCGGCCCGCAATTCAGCAGCGGTACCCGACAATTTAGAACAGAAAGATAGAGCATCACACATAGATTAGATAGATAGAAACATGTCAGTCACATATATAATAAGTACAGTGACAGTGTTGGTTACTGTACTTGTCATTCAGTGTTAAAATAAAGAATTTATTTAAAAAAAAATTGGCATGGGGTTCCCCGTAATTTTAGTCTCTAGCGGAGGTTAAGCTGATGGCTGGGGCAGATGTTTGAAGCCTGGGAAGGGGGTAATACCCACGGAGCTTCCCAGGCTAATAATATCAGCCCCCAGCTGAATACCTAGCCTTTACTAGCTATTAAAATGGGGAACCCCCAAAAAAAATGACTTGGGGTCCCCCCTATTTTAATAGCTGGCAAAGGCTAGGCAGACAGCTGGGGGCTGATATTAATATCCCAGGAAGGGTGCCATGAATATTGGCCCCCTCCCAGGCTAGAAACACCAGCCATCAGCTGTCCGAGAAATGGCGCATCCCTATGATGCGCCAATTCTGGCACTAAGCCTCGCACTTCCCACTGCCCTGTAGCGGTGGCAGTGGGGTAATAGGGTTGGGGTTGATGTCAGCTTATAATGCCAGCTGACATCAAGCCCAGGTTAGTAATGGAGAGGCGTCTATAAGACACCCCCATTACTAACCACATAGTGAAAGTTAAAAAAACACAAACACCCAGAATAAAGTCCTTTAATTGAAATAAACACACAATTCTTTATTGTTCTAAATTAAGCCATACTTACCGTCACGCCCATTCCAGCTGAAGCCAATGTCTTATGCAATAAAAGTAAAATAATATACCAACATCATCCTTACCTTTCGATGGTTCCCAGGACAGCTTCAGCTCTGCTACATAGAGATGACAGGCTGGACCGCAGCAGAAAGCGGCCATCCAGCCTGTCATCCCGCAGACACTGAGAAGCGCAGGCTGGCTTGCGCTCCTCAGTGTCTGGCAGTGACGGCATCCAGATGAGCCGACAATGAACTCAGCCCCCAACCACCTGGCCGGACACAACAATATAGGGAAGCCCTTTTTTTAAAAATTATTTCATGAAATAATTAAAAAAAAATTGACGTGGGGCTTCGCACTATATTTGAAATTCATGAAATAAATTTAAAAAAAAATACGTGGGGCTTCGCCCTATTTTTGTGTCCAGCCAGGTACAACTAGGCAGCTGGGGGCTGGAATCTGCAGCGCAGGGAGGCCCAAGCTTTCTGGGCCCCCCCCACTGCAAATTGCAGTCTGCAGCCACCCCGGAAAATGGCGCGTTCATAGAAGCGCCATCTTCTGGCGCTGTACCCAACTCATCCAGGGCCCTGGTGCGTTGGCTCACTGGGTAATAAGGGGTTAGGGCCAGCTTGGTATTATCAGCTGGCCCTAAGCCCGAAATTCATGGGGTCACGCCAATATTAGACATGACCGCCTTGAATTTCTAGTAAATTATTTAAAAAAAACACAACACCCATAATAAAGTCCTTTAATTGAAATAAACACACAATTCTTTATTGTTCTAAATTAAACCATACCTACCATCACGCCCATTCCAGCTGAAGCCAACGATCTCCTGCAATAAAAGAAAAATAATAAGCCAACATCATCCTTACCTTTCGATGGTTCCCAGGACAGCTCCAGCTCTGCTACATCGAGATGACAGGCTGGATCGCAGCAGAAAGCTGCGATCCAGCCTGTCATGCCGCAGGCAGACACTGAGAAGCGCAGGCATGCTTGCGCTCCTCAGTGTCAGGCTGTGACGGCATCCAGATGAGCCGAGTCTCTCACGCTCACCGCATGCGCAGGAGAATTCTCCCACACTGTCAGAGATGTGCATGAGGTGAGTTGAGTTCATTGTCGGCTCATCTGGATGCCGTCACAGCCTGACACTGAGGAGCGCTAGCATGCCTGCGCTTCTCAGTGTCTGCCTGCGGCATGACAGGCTGGATGGCAGCTTTCTGCTGCGATCCAGCCTGTCATGTGAATGTAGCAGAGCTGAAGCCGTCCTGGGAACCATGGAAAGGTAAGGATGATGTTGCTTTATTATTTTACTTTTATTGCAGGAGATCGTTGCCTTCAGCTGGAATGGGCGTGACGGTAGGTATGGTTTAATTTAGAACAATAAAGAATTGTGTGTTTATTTCAATAAAGGACTTTATTCTGGGTGTTTGTGTATTTTTTTAACTTTGACTATGGGGTTAGTAATGGGGGTGTCTTATAGACGCCTCTCCATTACTAACCTTGGCTTGATGTCAGCTGGCATTATAAGCTGACATCAACCCCAGCCCTATTACCCTATTGCCACCTCTACAGGGCAGTGGGAAGAACGAGGCTAAGTGCCAGAATTGGCGCATCCTATGAATGCGCCATTTCTGGGGCAGCTGACAGCTGGTGTTTCTAGCCTGGGAGGGGACCAATATTCATGGCACCCTTCCTGGGCTATTAATATCAGCCCCCAGCTGTCTGCCTAGCCTTTGCTAGCTATTAAAATAGGGGGGACCCTATGTAATTTTTTTGTGGGTCCCCCATTTTAATAGCTAGGAAAGGCCAGGTATTCAGCTGGGGGCTGATATTAGTAGCCTGGGAAGCTCCGTGGGTATTACCCCCTTCCCAGGCTTCAAATATCTGCCCCAGCCGTTTGCTTAACCTCCGCTAGAGACTAAAATTACGGGGAACCCCATGCCAATTTTTTTTTAAATAAATCCTTTATTTTAACACTAAATGAAAAGTACAGTAACCCACACTGTCACTGTACTTATTATATATGTGACTGACATGTTTCTATCTATCTAATCTATGTGTGATGCTCTATCATTCTGTTCTAAATTGTCGGGTACCGCTGCTGAATTGCGGGCCGGCTTTTTTAAAGAGACGGTGCATGAAAACACTATTATTTTTTTAAATAAATCCTTTAACACTAAATGACAAGTACAGTAACCAACACTGTCACTGTACTTCTTATATATGTGACTGACATGTTTCTATCTATCTAATCTATGTGTGAAGCTCTATTTCAGGGGTCCTCAAACTACAGCCCGTGGGCCACATGCGGCCCGCGGAGGACTTTTATCCGGCCCGCCGGGCTATGGGCGGAGGAGTGGAGAGCGGTGCCCATTGCCCGCCCTACCTCCCGCTTGCTCAGGGCCTCGGCAGGCGGATACTTACCTCTCCCTGTGCCTCCGCAGATCCGCTGTCTTCCTTCTCTGCGCTTCCTGTGATGTCTCAGGTCAGAGGGCGCGGTGACGTCTTTACACCGCGCCCTCCCGAGTGCCGACACAGGCACCGCAGAGCGGAACAACGCCACCGCGACGCTGGAGTCCGGACCAGAGTAGAGAAGCGGCAGCAAGTGAGAAGTGAGGTGAGTATTGGATTTTTTTTTTTTTTTTAATGTATGGAGGCATAGTTCATTATATGGGGGGGTGACATCCTGCATGGGGCATTATATGGGGGGTGACATGCTGCATGGGGCATTATATGGGGGGGTGACATGCTGCATGCGGCATTACATGGGGGGGTGACATGATGCATGTGGCATTATATGGGGGGGTGACATGCGAAATGGGGCATTATATGGGGGGGTGACATGCTGCATGGGGCATTATATGGGGGTGACATGCTGCATGGGGCATTATATGGGGGGTGACATGATGCATATGGCATTATATGGAGGGGTAACATGCTGCATGGGGCATTATATGGGGGGTGACATGCTGCATGGGGCATTATATGGGGGGGTGACATGCTGCATGGGGCATTATAAAGACAGGGGAGTGATATCCTGCATGGGGCATTATTTGGGGGGGGTGACATAGAATCATAGAATCATAGAATCATAGAATGGTAGAGTTGGAAGGGACCTCCTGGGTCATCTGGTCCAACCCCCTGCTCAAAGCAGGATTCACTAAATCATCTCAGACAGATGTCTGTCCAGCCTCTGTTTGAAGACGTCCATTGAAGGGGAACTCACCACCTCTCGTGGCAGCCTGTTCCACTCATTAATCACCCTAACTGTCAAAAAGTTTTTTCTAATATCTAATCTGTGTCTCCTCCCATTTAGTTTCATCCCATTGCTTCTAGTCTTTCCTTGTGCAAATGAGAATAAAGATGATCCTTCTACAATGTGACAGCCCTTGACATATTTGTATACAGCTATTAAGTCTCCTCTCAGTCTTCTTTTTTGCAAGCTAAACATTCCCAAATCCTGCAACCGTTCCTCATAGGACATGGTTTGCAGACCAGTCACCATTCTGGTCGCTCTTCTCTGAACTTGCTCCAGTTTGTCTATGTCTTTTTTAAAATGTGGTGCCCAAAACTGTACACAGTATTCCAGATGAGGTCTGACCAAAGAGGAGTAAAGACCGATAATGACTTCACGTGATCTAGACTGTATGCTTCTGTTAATACATCCCAGAATTGTATTTGCCTTTTTTGCTGCTGCATCACACTGTTGACTCATGTTCAGTCTATGATCTATTAGTATACCTAAGTCTTTTTCACATGTACTGTTGCTTAGCTCTATTCCTCCCATTCTGTATATGCTTTTTTCATTTTTATTGCCCAGATGTAGTACTTTGCATTTTTCCCTGTTAAAAACCATTCTGTTGGTTGCTGCCCACTGCTCCAGTTTATTTAGGTCTTTTTGAATCCTCTCTCTCTCTTCTCTAGTATTAGCTATCCCTCCTAGCTTTGTGTCATCAGCAAATTTAATCAGTTTACCCTCAATTCCTTCATCTAAATCATTGATAAAGATGTTGAACAATACAGGTCCCAGGACGGAGCCCTGTGGTACCCCACTTGAGACATTCATCCAGCTGGATGTGAAGCCATTTACAACCACCCTTTGAGTCCGATCACTAAGCCAGTTATGAATCCACCTAACAGTTGCCTGGTCCATTGCATACTTGGTCATTTTTTCAATAAGGATGGTGTGAGATACTTTGTCAAATGCTTTGCTGAAGTCAAGATATACTATATCAACAGCATTTCCCTGATCCACCCAGTCAGTGATTCTGTCATAGAAGAAAATTAAGTTAGTCTGACATGACTTGTTAGTTACAAACCCATGCTGACTCTGGTTAATCACTTCATTCTTATCCAGGTACTTACATACATGTTGTTTAATAATTTGTTCAAAGATCTTTCCTGGTATAGAAGTCAGACTCACCGGCCTATAGTTCCCTGGGTCCACCTTCTTCCCCTTTTTGAAGATAGGAACAACATTTGCTCTTCTCCAGTCTTCTGGGACTTCTCCTGTTCTCCAAGAATTTTCAAAGATTATGGGAGCGGTTCTAAAATTTCTTCTACGATCTCCTTCAGTACTCTGGGGTGTAATTCATCTGGACCTGGAGACTTGAACTCATTTATGTTAGCTAAATATTCCCTCACAATCTTTCTGTTTACAGATAACTTGGATTCCTCTATTCCTTTAAAAGGACAGTGAAGATCAGTTGATGTTACATTTTCTTTCTGAGAGAAAACAGATGCAAAATAGGAATTAAAAAGTTCAGCCTTCTCAACATCCTCTCTTACCATTTCTCCATTTTCATCCTGTAAAAATCCTATAGCATCTTTGACTTTTCTTTTACTTTTGACATACCCCCAAAATCCTTTTTTATTGCTTTTGACATCTCTTGCAAGCCTTAATTCATTGTCAGCTTTAGCTAACCTGATACGTGCCCTACAGGATCTGCAGACTGCATTATAATCTTCTTTAGATATGCCTCCCTCTTTCCATTTAATAAACATTTCTTTCTTTCTTTTTAGCATGTGTTTAAGTTCTGTGTTCATCCATCCTGGTTTCCTTAAATGCTTCCCATTCTTCCTACTTTTCGGGATTGTTAACGATTGTGCTTTGAGAATCTCATTTTTAAAAATTTCCCATCCTTCCTGGACATTTTTGTCCTTAAGGACATCCAGCCATTGGATCCCTCCTATTCTCTTTCTGAGTCTCTTAAAATCTGCCTTTCTAAAATCTAACCTTGAAGTTTGAGTCTTCACATGTCTTCCTCCTCTAGTTATCCAAAATTCTATAATAGCATGATCGCTGCCTCCTAGGGTCCCAGCCACCTTTACCTCCTCAACCATTTCCTCCCTGTTTATAAGGATTAGATCCAAAGTAGCAGATCCCCTTGTTTTCTCCCCTACCTTTTGGAAGATAAAGTTGTCAGCAAGAGAGGATAAGAATTTGCTTGACCTGTTAGTTTTACTTGAGAGAGATTCCCAACAAATGTCTGGATAGTTGAAATCTCCCATGACCACTGCGTCATATTTTTTGGAGAACTTGGTCATTTGATACATAAACAGTTCATCCATATCTTCAGCTTGCCCAGGTGGCCTGTAGTAAATGTCTACAATGGTGTCCTTTCCGTTGTTCTCTCCTTGTATTCTTACCCAAACAGTTTCCACAGAACTCCCCGTCTCTGAAGCTTCAATCTCTGTGCAGATATACGCTTTTCTAACATACAATGCGACACCTCCTCCTCGTTTATCAAGTCTGTTTCTTGCAAATAAGTTGTATCCTTTTAGCCTTTTATTCCAATCATGTGTATCGTCCCACCAAGTTTCAGTGATTCCAATGACATCATATTTCTTTTCCTGCATTAGTAGTTCCAATTCTCCTAGTTTGTTGCCCATGCTTTGTGCATTTGTATAAAAACATTTTAGTTTGTGATTGGTTTCTCTTCCTCCCATATTTTTATTATTTAAATTGTTTTGTCTTTGTTCTTCCTTTCCACTTTCAGTAGCAGAGATCTCAATAGTATTTGTCAGCTGTATGGCTTTTTCTGGCCTTTTGCTTCCCTTCCCACATTGTTCTAGTTTAAAGCTCTCCTGATGAGTGTAGCAAGGCGACTTCCAAATACATGTTTTCCAGTCTTCGTAAGGTGCACCCCATCTCTAGCAAGTAGTCCATCGTATAGGTAATTCATTCCGTGATCCAGAAATCCAAATCCTTGTTGACGGCACCATCGACGTAGCCAGTTGTTCACCTGTAGAATCTTATTCCACCTCATTGTTCCATGGCCATCCACTGGGAGGATGGATGAGAAGACCACCTGCGCTCCCAATTCTTTCACTTTCTTGCCTAAGTCTTCAAAGTCACTGCAGATGGTTTCCAGGTCCTTTCTTGCGGTGTCATTTGTCCCCACATGTATTAGCAGGAATGGGTAGTGATCTGTAGGTCTGAAGAGTCTTGATATCCTGTCAGACACATCTTTAATTTTTGCTCCTGGAAGACAGCACATTTCTCTTGAGGTTATGTCTGGTCTGCAGATAGCGGCCTCAGTTCCTCTTAACAGGGAATCCCCCATGACCACCACTCTCCGTTTTTTCTTCACAACATTCTTCTTTCTCCATCCAGGAGAATTCTGAGGGCTTACAAGGTTATTCATTGCTGGCAAAGTCTTATTTTGCTGTATTTCTTCATGGTTCTCCTGCGTGAGAGCCTGGTACTGGTTCCTGAGCAGTATGGGTGCTGACTGCCTCTCGATCCTCCTGCTTCTGTGGGTCACATGCTTCCATTCCTCTGTTTCGTCAGGTGCAGTTCGAATTTCTTCTCTTTCTGAATCATGAAGAGATAATTCTGCTCTGTCTAAGAACTCTTCACCTTCCTTAATGATTTTCAAGGTAGTTAACCTCTCTTCTAGATTTCGCAACTTTTCCTCCAACAGGGACACAAGCTTGCATTTCTGGCATGTGAAGTTTGGCTTTTCCACTGGCAAGTCTGTGAACATGTAGCAGGATATGCAGCTCACCAAATGGCTCCTGGACTCTTCCATGTTCTTACTGTTAATGTTCTGAAAACAGTGAAAAAAGCTTAAAAAAAAAGTTTCAAAATGCGCGCGCCTACCGGCGCGTGATTTACCGATGTCCTCTTTTCAGCTCCAACAGCCAAAATCCAGTGTTCTTTGAGCTCGCGGAGACTCTTCACTTACCCCAAAATGCAGTGGGAATATGCAAATTATCTCCTCAGGACTCCTCCCCTGGTTTACCGATGTCCTCTTTTCAGCTCCAACAGCCAAAATCCAGTGTTCTTTGAGCTCGCGGAGACTCTTCACTTTCCCCAAAATGCAGTGGGAATATGCAAATTATCTCCTCAGGACTCCTCCCCTGGTTTACCGATGTCCTCTTTTCAGCTCCAACAGCCAAAATCCAGTGTTCTTTGAGCTCGCGGAGACTCTTCACTTACCCCAAAATGCAGTGGGAATATGCAAATTATCTCCTCAGGACTCCTCCCCTGGTTTTGTTCCTGCATGGGGCATTATATGGGGGGTTGACATGCTGAATTGGGCATTATATGGGGGGGTGACATGCTGCATGGGGCATTATATGGGGGGGTGACATGCTGCATGTGGCATTATAAAGACAGGGGAGTGATATCCTGCATGGGTCATTATATGGGGGGTGACATCCTGCATGGGGCATGATATGGGGGCTGACATCCTGCATGGGGCATTATATGGGGGGGAAAGGGACATCCTGCATGGGGCATTATAAAAACAGGGGAGTGATATCTTGCATGGGGCATTATATGGTGTGAGAAAGGGACATCCTGCATGAGGCATTATATGGGGGGTGGCATCCAGCATGGGGCATTATAAGGGGGGAACAGCCTGCATGGGGCATTATAAGGGGGGAACAGCCTGCATATGGCATTATAAGGGGGAAACAGCCTGCCTATTGGCAGCATTTACTTGCCCATTGAGGACCTATGCTGCCTATTGGGGACCTATGCTGCCTATTGGGGATATTTACCTGCCTATTGGGGACCTATGCTGCCTATTGGGCACATTTACCTGCCTATTGGGGACCTTTGCTGCCTATTGGGTACAGTTACCTACCTATTGAAATACCGATTAATTTAACTTTAATTGTTCTTCATTTTAAATATTGTATTTGTTCCTGTATTGTTTTTTTTACTTCAAAATAAGATATGTGCAGTGTGCATAGGAATTTGTTCATAGTTTTTTTAAAAAACTATATTCCGGCCCTCCAATGGTCTGAGGGACCGTGAACTGCTCCCCTGTTTAAAAAGTTTGAGGACCCCTGCTCTATTCTTTCTGTTCTAAATTGTCGGGTACCGGTATATGCTGCTGATGAATTGCCGGCTTTTCATGTTTCACTTTGAGCACTGTTCCCATCCATTTGGGCAACCACTGTAATGCCACAACCACCATGGCTGTGGCATTAACGTCTTAAAAAATATTAATTCCTGCTATTCCATTTAATTGTAATGTAAGGGAGATAATGTAATGTCAGCGCTTGAGCAGGAGAATTCTCCCACGCTGGGATGGCATTCTGATGACAGGCTGGATCGCAGCTGAGCGCTGCCATCCAGCTTGTCATCCTTCAGAGACACTGCAGAGCGCAGGCATTATGTGAACTTCCGATTTCAGTATTCGATATTGTAAAAGTATCGGAACTCAGTATCGGAACTCCGATACAGCGAATATCGGTCGATACCCAATATTTCAGTATCGGAATGCTCAACACTAGTTCCCACTGACTGCTAATACAGATCCACAGGGGGCTCAACCTGTGACTTATCTGCCTAACACTAGGCATTTCATGGCTGCTACCACTGAGATAATTTTGCATCAGTTTGCAAAGAATTAAATTCAGTCCATCTCCTACTGACCTCAATATATAGGAACAAGAGATTGTGATTTTAAAAAATGCTAATGATGGAACTGATGAAAAAAACAAATGTAAGCGTAACACTGAGATATCTGGCTACTGAAGATGTTTATGTATGCAAACAGACACGAAAGCATAGAAGGATACGTACTGCAACTAAAACTGGAACTATACCTTCAAAAACACATTATAGAAATAATGATGCAAAACGATGAGGATGGAAGGGGATGGAATTGACTTTGGCATGAAAGGATATCCCTCAAGATATAAAATAAATGACTTCTACATTTTTCCAGGAACTTCTTGAATCTGCTTTGTTTTAAATGACAAGCAAAATAATTACATATGACACAATTTTGAAAATGCATGAAGTTATACAGGATGGAAATACTAAAATATATTATATGCTATTCCAATAAATGCAAACTGGAAACTAGAGCCTGGTTTACATAACACATAGCTCATAGCCTATTTATAGTCTGATAGGATGCTGACATTTTATACAAATATACTGTATATGCATTTTTCTTCTACTACATTTTACAAATATATAATGTACATTGCATAACAAATATTAATGTGAATATTTAAGAGCAGCAATTGGTGGCTAAATTTATATATTTAAAATAAAACCTTTATTTGCTTTCCTCTAAACTGCAGGGCATACTGAAGGTCAAAATAATGCACAGTTTTAAGTAGAGCGTTTGCTGCACCTGTAAAGTTTTTGTGCATTGCAATAAATGGAATGTACAAGAACATACACAAGAGGGCATTCAATTCTTCAGAAAATTGTAGGTTGCTGTAGAGGAGAATGCCTCCAGACATGCTTTCCTTCCCCCTCTGGCAACCTTAAAAATTGTCCTCTCCTCAGAAAGTTCCAAATCACTCACCCCTCTCTCTGACCTCTTCTGACTTTTCAGTTGCTGTCTTTTACTATGCTACTGCAAAGGCTTTATTTTTTGCTATCTAAGAAATTTACTTAAGATGCTGTTCAGTGAACAGATGAAAATGTTGAAAATAGCACTAAGGATCTAATAGAGTGGCTAAACATGAGTGTCCATGAGCACTCAGCTCAGGAGGTGGACTTGTTCATTGATACATACTTTAATCATCAGATGGCACCATACAATATGAGTAAATGTAATAATAACGCTTGAATGCAAAGTGCAAAATGCAATAAATGTTTATGACAAATATTATTAATGTCATGATCTACATAATAAATATACTCTTTACTGGTGGAACAACCTCTTTATAAGCTATAGACACATTTTCCATGGAAAAATGATTTTATAGACATGAAGTTGGATATTAAATAATTTGAGCATACAGTAGAACGCCTAGATGGAACATATGAAGATATGATTGCTTATACAGAAACTTTGAACATATGACTCGCCCTCTGGGCCGTGGGGCACTCGGATCCGGGCAATGGGGGAACGATGGGGGTAGTAGTGGCGACCCGGTCCGTGGCTCAGGGTGGTCAGACCAGTGGCAGTCTCTTTATAAGTTTTAAGTGATGTCCGACTACGCCACCCATGGATTGCGGTTATTAGGAACCGCCGCTGCAAGGCAGACCGCTGGGGCTGATGATGTATGCAGCTGGGATGGTGTGACTCCCCACGGGAAGAGTGCGGCCCCAGGGCAGTGTAGTGGATGGTGGGAGTGATGGTGGTGAGAGTCCCGGTACCAATAGTGCTGGAGGCGCAAAGGAGCACACAGACAACAAGTTACAGTCCAGGGTCTTTACTCACAGTTCATTTGTTCCGGGTCACTTCTGTACAGGTAGTGACCGCCGAAGCCGCGCTGCGTCCACCAGGTGTGGGGCTCGGTCAACTCCCAGGCAGCTCAGAAGTATGGCTCAGGACCCCCTTCAATCCTTCCTCTGGCCTGTCTCACCAGAGACCCACTTTTGTCCAGCTGCCGCAGACTTGTGCGGTTAAACGTGGATCCCGTTCTCCGCTGTCCTTTATGGTGCCTTCCTAGCAGGTTTGATGAGGTGCTGCACCAATAAATGGTCACAGCCTCCGGTATTTGGCTGAGGGTTGTTTCTCCTCCACCAACTTGGGATCCGGTACCCTTAATCTGCCTGACCATTCACCCTGTATTCTCGTGGGTTCTTAGGGTTCCTTCCACCTTCTTGTTCCTGAGCCCTTCTGTTTCTCTCTCTCTCTTCTTCTTCTTTCCTGTTCCTTCTTCTTCTCCTTTCTCATGGAGCTGGGCTGAGACGAAACCACAGCTCCCCTTCACCTCCTCTCTCTCTCCACTCCACTCTCTTCCTCGGCCTCTCCCTAGGCCCACTCTGGAGTAGAGCTCCTACAGAGCCTCTACTCCCTGTCTTCTCCTCTCTCTGCACAGACTGTCCCTGACTCCCTGCCCTAAGATGGTGCCCACCTTTTATACCTCCCTCTAGCCATGAGCCCAGGTGACCAGCAACCAATGGGCTCCTACCTACGCTCAGGAACCGTCCCCTATCTGCTCCTACATCACTGGGTATTCCTCCCCCCTCCCCACTCCAGCCAGGGACATGGTCTGTCGTACCTGCATTTCTGTCTAATGGGAGTACCGTTGAGCTGTCCCTCGGAAATGGGGTGAGTGTGCTGTATGCAGCTAACTGAGCCCTGGTCCATACTCCATCCTTACCCGGGAGTGGAATACCACACCTCTGGCAGAGGTGCAATACCCCTGTAGCGGCCGAACCCACTGGGCGCTACACATACATCTGAAGCATATTAACTAGAGATGAGCGAACCTTTCAAGGCTCGATTTGGCTCTAATCGATGAATTTCCCAATGTTTGCTGAATAGTTCGTCGAACAGTTCGTCGAACAGTTCGTCGAACATATACGAAACCCATTGAATTCAATGGGAGGCAAAACTAAACGCATAGATAACACCTTCAAAAGGGGCTTAAAAATTGCCAAAACAGCTCAAATTAGGGGCAGACACCAGGAGAAGTGGCATAAATTGACCCACAGTAGAAATTTTATAATGGCACAGTATCAGTCAGATATGGGCCATGCATGAGGTATCAGGGTCTGGGCGCGCATTTACACCTTTGAATTTAAGTTAAAATTAAGACAAGATGGGTGAGGGACCAGTGTATGCCTGCAGCGCTGGGAGCCCTGATAACCACATGCAACAGCTCAAGCTGATTTTCTACTCAGCCACACTCAGGTGGCACAAATATCAATTTTATAGACTACTATTGCTAGAAAAATTTAAGGATATTAACACATGTAGTCGACTGAAAGTAAGTGCAGGCTTGCCGGTCTGGGAGCCCTATTGCTACAGGCAACACACATGAAGGAGGCCCAACAAGGAGTCTCCACATTTCAAAAAATTATTGCCGCACATCACTAAAGTGGCATCAATTTCACCAGAGTAGAAATACAAGGTGGGCCATTTATATGTATACACCTAAATTAAAGGGGAATGGTTGGTGATATCAACTTCCTGTTTGTGGCACATTAGTATATGGGAGGAGGAAAACTTTTCCAGATGGGTGGTGACTATGGTGGCCATTTTGAAGTCGGTCATTTTGGATCCAACTTTATTTTTTTCAATGGGAAGAGGGTCATGTGACACATCAAACTTATTGAGAATTTCATAAGAAAAACAATGGTGTGCTTGGTTTTACCATAACTTTATTCTTTCATGAGTTTTTTACAAGATTATGACCACTTATAAAATGTGTTAAAGTGCTGCCCATTGTGTTGGATTGTCAATGCAACCTTCTTCTCCCACTCTTGACACAATCTGAAACAACGGATGCTGGAAGCCTGTGCTAGCATTTCTTCTGTGGTGTTGCCATTTAATTTAGGTGTATCCATATAAATGGCCAACCCTGTAGTATAATGGGGAACTGAACCCCCTTCCACTACAGGAAACACACCAGACCCAAACAGGAGTCTCCACATTTCAAAAAATGATTGATAACATCAGCAGCAGCAACTACAAGCACAGAAACCATGACAAAAGGTGTCACAGACAGCAATAATGCAAGATCAATGCAGCACACTAAAAACTACACAAAAGCCTAGTCTGTACAGTCTGCGATTGGGGTGCAAAAGTCCTTGGAGATCCATGACTTGTTCATCTTGATGAAAGTTAGGCAGTCTATATTTTCAGGGGACAACCGGATGCGCTTATCCATCAGGACACCACCAGCAGCACTGAAGACACGTTCTGAGAGAACACTGGCTGCCGGGCATGATAAAACCTAAAAGGCATGACAGGCGAGCTCAGGCCACTCTTCTATTTTTGAAAACCAAAATGCAAAAGGATCCAAAATGCCCCTGATGGCATTGATATTGAACTCAAGATAATCCTGCACCATCCTCTCCAATCGTTCACTACGTGTCAGACTTTTACTCTGTTGTGTTGGTGCACAGGTTGGTCTAAACAATGTGTGATAACACTCACAGAAATTGCTTCTGCCACTTACACTGCTGCTGTTTTTGTGTTGATGAATTGACGTTCCCAGGGTTGGAAGTCTACAACTGCGATGCACTCTGTGTGCCTCACTGCTGTCTTGGGGAAAACCATGCTTAAAGTTGTCTACAAGCGTGTTTCAATACTCCAGCATGCACGCATCAATTTCCAGGGCAGGAAGCATCTGGCAAAATTTACTCTTATACCATTGATCTAACACAGTGGCAACCCAGTAATAAGCATTATTTTGAATCCTAGCAATATGGGGATCATGTTTCAGATAGTGCAGCAAGAAGGCGCTCATGTGTCGGGCTCTTCCATGAGGTCCAAATACATGGTGTTGGTGGTGGGGTAACACTGAAGCTTGCTTCCTCCATCCCCTCCTGCCAACCATGGACAAAAGAGAGGGTATCATTATCCTCTTCACCTCCTGACTGTTTCTCGCCCATCACCTCTTCCTCCTTGTCCTCCTCCATTTGCTCCTCGGCTCCTGCACCTTCACTAACAGTTTGTCTGGTATCATGAGCCCCCCTTGATCGTTGTAATCCACCCTCCCATGCACCAGCCTGTACAACAACAGTCTGGAACTTAGAGATACTGTTATCCCTTCCGCTACCTCCTCTGCTTCCTCCTCTTCCTCTAGGACCACCACCTCCTCCCACAGACTATTCAAAGTGTGCTCCAGAATGTAAATGACCAGAATAGTGATGCTGATGATGGCATCGTCAGCGCTAACCAACTTAGCAGCCATTTCAAAACAGTGCAGAAGGGTGCAGAGGTCCTTAATCTGTGCCCACTCCACAAATGTGATTTGCACCATGCATGTCTGTACTGCATTGGTCCAGGCTATGCAAAATGAGACACGCATCAGGGCTCATCGCTGCTTCCACAGTTGCTGTAACCTGTGCAGAGTGGAATTCCACCATGTCGGCACATCGCATATCAACCGGTTAACTGGTAGGGCCAAAGACCTCTGTAGCAATGAAAATCCATGATCTGCAGGGTGTGAATGGTGGAAGTGAGCACTCAGCAACCCTGCTTTCTGTAGCAGTGCATCCAGGCCGGTATAGAGGTGGAGAAATTGCTGTACCACCAGGTTGAGGACGTGAGCGGTGCAAGTTATATGTGTGAGGTTTCCCCAGCGTAGGGCCGCCACCAGGTTCGCACCACTGTCACACACAGCCTTCTCTGGCTCCAGGGAGACAGCCATTGCTCAAGCTTGGCCTGGATAGCTGTCCACAACTCTTGAGCAGTGTGACTGCAATCTCCAAGTCATATTAATTTAAGTACTATTGCTCTGATCTACAACCTTATCGCCATCCTCTCTATTCTCACCCTCCTCCTTTTACTGCCCTGACAGCATAGTACAGTTCGCGTGTGCCTCAGGTAGCTAAGTCTCATCAGGATCACTTTCCCCCTCCCGGGGGTTAACGTCTGGTGATGAGGGTCTGGATTCTACTCGGACCCTACTTTGTCCAGCCCTGGGTCCAACAGAAAAAAATTTTGTCCATTGGTGCAGATTAGTGATAAGCGAATATGTATCGTTAACCCTTCCGGCGATCACGCTCGTGTGCTCGATGAGTATTTGTGGCATGCTCGGCATTTCTGTTACTGTTGCCGCAGCTGCATGTGTCACAATTAGTAAAAAAAATTACAGAAATTTCTAGATATAACACCATCAACGTTAGTAAAGAGGCACTTTCTGAAACCAATTTTAGACCCACTAACAGCAAAAATACCCAATACACATGACTTTACCCATTAGAGCTGTCAAGTCTGAAAGACAGTCATAGACTGAGGATCCATACACTGGCAAACCTGAAAAGATCTAGAAGTCCTTAGAAATCAACATGATTAATACCCCTTCCTGACTACCAACCTCAAGCATCATTGACTCACTAACATTCCTGAAAAGAGAGACTAAAAAGACTCCAAAGCCAAACAGATTTCCCTCAATGCACTCCAAAACAGCAACCATAGGATTATTGGAGAACTTTACTTAGATGTTTTCTCTGAGTTACATGACATATTAAGGTCAGCATAAAAATGTTCATTGTTGATTTTCTCTTAAATAACCCCTAATTATCAAAAATGTGTTTTCTTGGAGTGCCAAGAACTCTAGAGCCACTCTCACTCCTACTTTTGCTCCATTCTCCCACCATATTTTCCAGCAGATTGTATATCAGTTTTTGAGCTGCCTGTCATACCAAATTGAGAGTGCTTATTTGTAACATACAAACTACAGAAGAAAATAGTTGTATATCCCCTGGACATTGTTTCACTATATAAATTGACAAGGTAGCAGATGGCTTACACAGCTACTGACTGCAAATGGTTAGGGTATGCTGAGACTCTGTGCTTAGAAATATTGCACTACCAACTCAACCTTCAAGATTTTCTAATTATAGCCATACTGTTACCTTAATAGATGGTTGGCAATTACTTATTTAGACAACTTTAAAGAGTTTGGTCAAGACCTAAACTTTGCTTTAAAATAAAAGTTTAATAGACAACATAACAAATACCTCAGCGTGTTGGAACCTTAGATGAAAGCACAAGCACATTCTTCAAAGCTTGTTGGTGTCAAATCCTGTATACTGAATTGCTAAGCTGAGAAATAAACTTTCGTCTTGAGGTTGTGCTAAATTATGATAACTAAAACAGATTATTATTCCTCACCCCCATTTTTAAGCTGCTATTTCTTCTATTTATACATATTTGATTATTAGCAAATACTATTACACTGTTTCAACATTTGTTAACATATAGTTTCTAAAAGCATTTGCATATGTGATATAAAATCTCACAATGAAAAAAAAGTTAATAAAAACAAAAATTATTTTACATACATTATTTGTTACTTTAAGTTAAAAAATTACAATTGAAGTAAGTAGGTCAAGTGTTAAGGGTAAAAACTATTTTTCAACATAAAATAATGTTTACAAAAAGTAATTAAAGAATATAGGAACATAGAGCATAATGTGTCCCAAGAGCCTGCACAATCTGTTTGTTGCCTAAAAACTTGCCAAAAAGTTAAAACGATTGTATCATGTAAGCATGACAACAAGGGTTGATCATTTTCATTTCCTCTCTATTCTTCCCCAAGTAGAAAAGGCAGAAGAAAAGAGACTTGTCAACTAGAGCAAGGGTGCAGTATTATGAAAGGCACATGGAACAACGGGGACAATGAACACACTGGAAGCCACAGAACCAAGAGGACAGAAGAAGAGGGAAACAGCAAGCCCAATAATAATTCCTGATGCTACTGAAACTAATTTATTAGGATTTATCAAGCAGAAGGTTTAGCCAGAAGGTCTAAGTGTATTGCCAAGATGAATGCACAAAGTGAAAAGATAGCGGAGCACTCCAAACGGCATCTGAACACATTAATCTCAATACTAAGATACTGGTGTTTATATCGCTGAGTCTTAAGAGGCTTAAGGAGATATCACTGTAACACGCTGATCAACCTGTGAAACCCAACATTGGGAACCAAAATGGCTGGCCGCCATAGGACAAGAGAGCAGAGCCTGGTCCAGCTTAGACAGGGGCATAATAGATTCGAGTCATGTAAATTAGCAAAATCAGACAATACTTACCCTCTCTAGGTCCAGCGCTTCCTCTCCGCAACTGCTCCTGTTTCTTCAGTAGTTTTTAATGAATCACCTCTGTAGTTCACCTCACCGCTGTTTCCAATCACTGAACTCATGTAGATGGCAGAAGCCGCTAAGGAGCCAGCCAGGAGCCGGCTAAGGATCCAGGGAGGGTGAGTACTATCTGATTTTGTACTTTTACACGAGGGCACAAAATAATCATTTTGGGATAAACCCTGAAATAATTGACAATTTATGTTAGACAGTGTACATTATGTATAGTTAAGGATGGTTCCCATATATGATTAAACATATTTGAAATTTTTTTTACTGTTTTGACACATAAAAGTAATAGTTACATAGAAGAATATGCAATTATATTATTTGGTTATAGGCATCTAACAAATGAATGTAGATTTTTACAACTGTACATAAATGGACACAATTTAGAATTTGACATGAAATTCCCATGACAGTTATCTTTGATTAATTTGTTTGACACATTAAGAATTTAATATAAAGTTGACTTATTTTCTCAAGCAGTATTAAATTACTTGTCTATCTGAAAGCACTTTAACTGATTTCCTAGTTCTACTGCTTTGAAGTGATGGCATATTTAAATAATTGATTAAGCCATTATATTCATTATATCATTATATACTATTCACCTGCTGCTTCTTTTTCTGTCAGAAACATTGAATGTATAATAATTTAGTTTTCATGAATGAATGTTATATTATATTAACCTTTTATTTTATAATCTCATTAGAGCAATATGGAAAATTACTAAATCTTGAATCCATCTGCATTATATTTCTATTATATTAAGCTGCAACACATTTTTGATACTTTAAGACAATGAGAAAAAAAGGAAAGACAAATATTAGTTTCAATGAAGATGGGGATCATTCATGATGATATATATAATCTAGACATAGCCATAGACATTGCTACTTATAAATGAGTAAATGGAAATATTAATCTATGGATTGGAAAAACTATCAATCGTGACTAAATAAAATTGTTCTGGGTCATTATCTACAATCATAGGCCCACAATTATCAATGTATTTTCACCCTGTTGGTGCATTTACTCCACAGCAATGTCTAATCTATTTCAATCATACAAGCGAGTACAAAAGTCCACTATTATGTATAACAAGTTTTATTGAAATATCAGAAATGACATACATATAAGTAGAGAAAGGATACAAGACAAAATCAATAGCAAGACCCAGGTGAATGAAGACTTGCCTATCCACTAATGGTTATGGGTGAGAAGAGAACCAACTCGGAAATGAACCCCATGTAAAGTGCCAGTGCCTAATTAGATAATAATATCTCCCTAATGCATCATACTTCATAACTCAGGAGCCTATATAGAAAAAAAATGCCTATATGTAACGCAGATACGGAGCAGAGAGGAGAGTAGCTGGTGGTGAAATACCTCTTTGGCTAACCATCGTAGTCAGCTTGTACCCAACCAGTGTTTTAAAGTATTCTTTATCTAATGCAAAAGCATTTTTTTAAAAATTGCACATCTGAAAAAGTGGAACCAGCCTTTAATCATAGTGCTTGGACTATGGCCAGCTGATAGGTTTCCTTTAACCCCTTAAAGCTCCATGCAGGGGCAAATAAAGATTAGCCAGGGCTCTGTGCAGTTTGAAGGGCATGGTTCACCCCTCCCAGTATCTGATGTATAACATGATATGTCAAATCATTCTCAGATCATCTGATGAATGACTATTATTGGCCTTTATCTGTCTTGTATTTTGAATTTTCATCAGTTTTTCCCTTTTCAGGTTCATTTTCTTAATTTAGAATTGACTCTGAGCTGGTGAGAAGATACTAGATGCTGTGATCTCTCCCATACAAATCACAGCACACAAGGCAGAATTCCTGCTTGCCTTACCTTTTTAGCACACAGAGAGAAGAAGCAGCATAGTTATACTGCAGTACTGATCAGTATAGGTGTGAATCTAACTTTGCTGTGAGGTTAAAGACTTGTTAGAAAGCTCAGCATGCTCTGCTTGTATCCGATCCGGGTTCTTCATTATTTTAATGTTTTAAGTGCAGTAGTGTATTATTCTCTGCTACAGGCAATGAGTGAATGATATGTTCACCTTCAAAAAATATCACACAGCTGTAGAGATGAGCGGAGTTCGACTCGAACTGTTCGCCAATCTCAAATTCGAGCTGTCTTGGGCGGTGTTCGAGCCGCTCGGCGAACATGAACAATTTGAAAAAAATTCAGCTGTTCGAAGTTATGTTCGATAACTGTTCGTGCACCAAAATCATAACTGGATTTTTTCTCAGTAATGCTGAAAATTAATGTTAATACGCAGTTTGAGTGTACAGCGGGGCGGGGGATGGGCAGGGGATGGATCTCTGCATAAATAATGAAGATCTCCATTTTTTTTTCTCTTTCCCCCATTTACAGTGGGGAGGTGCAATCTGTCAGCCTATCAGCAGCACACACACGGAGCGAAGTGCTTTTTTTCACTCAAGCAAGGGCATGTGTCATTGGCAGTGTATGTCACATATCCTTGCCCTATAAGACCCAGCCATTTTCCCCATCGCCACCATTTTCTCACTGCTGCAGCTGCGTGTTAGACGGCACCGCTGTTGCTGTGTGTGCTATACTTTGATAATTTCAAGCCAATTTTCGCACAAATCTACAGATAGCTTGGGAGTAGGGAATAGTTGTGATTGCAGTCCTTTTGAGGACTAGGTTACAAAATTTCCTACGACTTTTATCAGGCAGGTCTGTGCTCTTAAATAGATAGGTTGGGAGTAAAGACTAATTGTAATTGCAGTCTTTTGAGGGCTAGGTTACATCAGTTCCTATCACTTTTATCAGGCAGGTCTGTGCTATTAAATAGATAGGTTGGGAGTAAAGACTAATTGTAATTGCAGTCCTTTTGAGGGCTAGGTTACATCAGTTCCTATCACTTTTATCAGGCTGGTCTGTGCTCTTAAATAGATAGGTTGGGAGTAAAGACTAATTGTAATTGCAGTCCTTTTGAGGGCTAGGTTACATCAGTTCCTATCACTTTTTGCCAGGCAGGTCTGTGCCAGTGCTGTGCAAGTTTTTTCACAGCATTTGGCTAAATCTAGCTAAACAAATCCTTTTTGGCCTCTTGCAGTGAGTGTTAGTCAGTGGAGTAGCCTATCTGTGTTGCAAGCTACACCACCTGTGTACAGAATACAATTTTTTTTACTGCATCTAGCCAAGTAAAATTTTTTGGGCATAGCATCATTCTATTAGTCCATCTATACTAACCTCCACCAGGTTGCAAATTCAAAATAATTTTTATCTGCATCTAGCTCTGAAAAAATATTTGAGCTTGGGCTTGTAGCAGTGTGTGGGACTTGTTCTATTAGTCCATCTATACTGACCTCCACCAGGTTGCAAATTCAAAATAATTTTTATCTGCATCTAGCTCTGAAAAAACTATTTGGGCTTGGGCTTGTAGCAGTGTGTGGGACTTGTTCTATTAGTGCATCTATGCTAACCTCCACCAGGTTGCAAATTCAAAATAATTTTTATCTGCATCTAACTCTGAAAAAATATTTGGGCTTGGGCTTGTAGCAGTGTGTGGTACTTGTTCTATTAGTCCATCTATACTAACCTCCACCAGGTTGCAAGTTCAAAATAATTTTTATCTGCATCTAGCTCTGAAAAAATATTTGGGCTTGGGCTTGTAGCAGTGTGTGAGACTTGTTCTATTAGTCCATCTATACTAACCTCCACCAGGTTGTAAATTCAAAATTATTTTTATCTGCATCTAGCTCTGAAAAAATATTTGGGCTTGGGCTTGTAGCAGTGTGTGGGACTTGTTCTATTAGTCCATCTATACTAAACTCCACCAGGTTGCAAATTCAAAATAATTTTTATCTGCATCTAGCTCTGAAAAAATATTTGGGCTTGTAGCAGTGTGTGGGACTTGTTCTATTAGCCCATCTATACTAACCTCCACCGGGTTGCAAATTAAAAATAATTTTTATCTGCATATAGCTCTGAAAAAATATTTGGACTTGTAGCACTGTGTGGGACTTGTTCTATTAGTACATCTATACTAACCTCCACCAGGTTACAAATTCAAAATAATTTTTATGTGCATCTAGCTCTGAAAAAATATTTGGGCTTGTAGCAGTGCGTGGGACTTGTTCTATTAGTCCATCTATACTAACCTCCACCAGGTTTCAAATTCAAAATAATTTTTATCTGCATCTAGCTCTGAAAAAATATTTGGGCTTTGGCTTGTAGCAGTGTCTGGGACTTGTTCTATTAGTCCATCTATACTAACCTCCACCAGGTTTCAAATTCAAAATAATTTTTATCTGCATCTAACCCAGCCAATACTTTTGGGCTAATACCACAGTTTGGCCTCTCAGCTCTGCTCGGTTCCCATCCATTGTTTTTTGTGCAAACAACTCCAGAGTTGTCAATTAGTTAACCAGCAAAATAAGTGGAAAAAGGCCTGCTGCTGGTGGAAAGGGGAATAGGCGTTTTGGGAAGGGAAAAAAAGGTTGTGTCCGTGGGGTAGGTGTTAAAGCAACAGTAACATCTGCAGAAGAAAGACCATCTTCCAGCCAAACTAAGGTGTCTACTTCTTTTAGCGGACAATGTGATAAGATCCCTTTCTTACGGCCACACCAATCACTACAAATTCCAGATGAGGCACAAAAACAGCAGGTGCTTCAATGGATACCAAGTGCTCCTTTAAGTGGGCTCTCCTCCACCTCAACTTCAACATCACAAATACTCCAGTCCTCAGAGGTGTCACCCCAATCGCACTGGCTTCCTCACAGCTCCCAAGTCTCCAGCTGCCCGTCTGAGTATGGGTAGAACAGATGGTTGAGTCTGCAGAGCTGTTTACTCATACTATAGCCTGGGAATCAGAGGTCAGCTCCAGAGCTTCTGTGAATCCAGACGAGGAAATGATCTGCACTGATGCCCAGAATCTTTATGAGTCGGATCCATGACCAGACGCAGAAGGTTCTGACCATAATGTCGACCCTCGTTCCCAAACTGTAACTCCTGTTGGTGGACACAATGAGGAAGACGATGATGAGACTCAAATATCTGATTGGAGCGACAACTTGAGTTTTTTGTTAGGGCAGGAAGAGGTTGGCTCTGAGGACGACGGGTGTGATAACACATAGGGTGATGATGACGAGGTTGGAGATCCCACTTACTGTCAACCCACAGTCAGCCAGTCGATGAGGTCAGCAGGGGAGGTAGAGGAGGATGCTAGTGACGACGAGGTCAGGTTGCGCCTTCCTGGACAGAGACGTAGTACTGGAAGCACGTCAACAACTGCATCCTCAAACACAACTCTGCCAGTGACAACAAGTCGTGGTGGCTCTTCAGGTCGCATGGGTGCTAAGCTTTGCATAGCCTTGGCATTTTTTCAGATCGATAAGGATGACCCAACTCGAGTTATCTGTAACATTTGTCAGCAAAAGCTAAGTAGAGGCCAAAAATACATAGTTTGAGTACTTCATGCATGAACCGGCACATGGATTTGAAGCATAAGTTGCAGTGGGAAGCTCACGGTGCTACAATGCGGCCTAGCCAGCCGAGCCAACCACCGTCTGCCACATCTTGTGCATCCGCGGCCTCTTCATCCTCTGTGACTGGGGGGACAGCAGTCACACCTGTTTTGGGACGCAGACCTGCCACCTCTTTACCTGCAACAGCCAGCGTGATTGGCAGGTCATGATTTTCTTTGGAGGTGGAAACACCAGCTGGTGTTCAGCACTGTCCGACATCGATAGCACCACCTTTGGATCAAGGCAACCTAACATGTCCGCCTGCATCTTCCTCAGAGACCGGCAGTTTGCCGGGGACACCCTTATCAACCCCATCTAAGCACAACAGCCAGCCCTCGGTCCCTCAGATGTGGACAAGTAAAAGACCATTTCCTCCTAGCCATAAGAAAGCTAAGAGGTTGAATTTCACCATCTGCAAGCTCTTGGCTACAGAAATGCTGCCTTTCCGCCTGGTGGACACAGAGGATTGTCGAGACCTTATGTCCGTCGCAGTGCCCCATTACCAGATGCCAAGTCAGCACTACTTCTCAAAGAAAGGTGTGCCTACGCTCCACCAGCATGTCGCACACAACATCACAGCTTCTTTGAGAAACTCTGTGTGTGACAGGGTGCATTTCACCACAGACACTTGGATGAGTAAGCATGGACAGGGGCGTTACATGTTGCTGACTGGGCCCTGGGTAACTATGGTGACAGCAGGACAAGGGGCTGCTGTCCAAGTCTTGCCGTCCCCACGAGTTGTGCGTCAATCCTCTTTATCTCAAAGTTCCTCCACTGCTTCTGCCTCCTCAACCTCCTCTCGGTCCTCCACCTGAACCCAAAGCCTGTCTGGTCATGCCACAAATTTTCTAACTGCGCAGAAGGGATCCTGCACACCTCCTTACTCTGCTGGCAGCAGGGCTCAACGTCATCAGGCGGTTTTTACTTTGAAATGTCTGGGAAATGTGAGTCACACAGCTGAGGAGTTGTGGTCAGCTCTGGAGAACCAGTTTCATGAATGGTTGTCTCCACTGGACCTGAAACCAGGGAAGGCCATGTGCGACAATGCTGCAAACCTGGGTGCGGTCCTTCGCCGGGGCAATGTCACACACGTGCCTTGTATGGCTCACGTGTTGAACCTGGCTGTCCAGCAATTTTTAGCCCACTATCCCGGACTAGATGGCCTTCTGCAGAGGGCACGGTCGCTGTGTGCTCACTTCCGCCGTTCGCATCCCGCAGCTCAGTGACTTACATCTCTACAGAAGTCGTTGGGCCTGCCACTTCACCGGCTAAAGTGCAATGTGCCTACCCGGTGGAATTCAACTCTACACATGTTGCAGCGACTGTGGCAGCACCGACAAGCCCTGGTGCAATACGTTCTGATGTATAGCCTGGGCCAACGAGATCCAGAGGTGGGGCAAATCATGCTGGAGGAGTGGTCTCAGATCAGGGACCTATGCACCCTTCTGCACAGTTTTGAAATGGCGACGAAGATGTTTAGTGCTGACGATGCCATTATCAGCATGACTATTCCGGTGATTTACATGCTGGTGTTATGATCTGCTACAAGAACTAAGGAAAGATAGGAAAACTGTCCCTACAATAGGACTAAGCTGATTCCCTATGATGCAGAGGGCAACCTGTTCCTTGTGAACAGACCTGCCTTCGTCCTCAACTAGTCTGAATGCAGACCTATAGATATAAGGGAGGGGTCCCTAAAAGTACTAAGGACTGGGACAAAATTGGACACCTCCTAGCAGAAGTTGTAGCGGAGCAAAAAGACAAACAGACAAAAATACTAAGAGGTCCAAGGACCAAGCAAACTATAGAGATAGATATAAAGCACCTGGCTAGATTAAGAGTCAAAGTAACACTGGAGTCCAGCAAAGCCAGAAGGGCGGAACTGGAATAAATAGGCATCAGGTCACGTGACCACAAAATAGAAAAAAACTAACAGGAGGGTTCTAACAGTACCCCCTCTTCTATGAAGATCCTCCGGATCCTCCAGGCCCAGGCCTATCAGGAAACCTCCTGTGAAATGCTCTGATAAGTCTAGGAGCAGAGACATCATCTGCCCTTACCCAGGAGTTATCCTCAGGACCGAAACCTTTCCAAGCGACGAGATTCTGCAATCTCCATCTATGCCTTCTGGAATTCAGGATACGAGAAATTTCATATTCACCATCTTCCACCACCGGAGGAACTGTGACAGTGGCATCCCTATCCGATACATCAGCTTTTTTCAACATGGAAACATGAAACACCGGATAAATCTTCCAGGAGGAGGGAACCTCCAACCTAACAGTAGACTGGTTAACCACCTGAAGCACCTTAAATGGTCCCACAAACTTTGGACCCAATTTCTTAGAAGGAATCCTCAACCGCAGATTCTTTGAGGACAACCAAACCATGTCACCAACAGTAAACAAAACCTCTTGACGTTTCCTGTTAAAATACTGCTTAGACTTTTTGTTAGCCTCTTGAAGTCCAAACTCTCTCCAAATCACCGGAAAAATTCTCCTCCTCCGGCACAGCCGACATCAATTTAGAGAACGAACCAAACGACGGATGTCTCCCAGTACAACAAAAAAACGGAGAAAACCCAGCAGAAGAGGATGTATGGTTGCTAAGAGCAAATTCAGCAAGTGGCAGAAACTCAGACCAACCCTCTTGATTGTCTGCCACAAAACAACCCAAAAACTGCTCAACATCCTGGTTCTTTCTTTCTGTCTGTCCATTAGACTCAGGATGATACCCAGATGAAAATGACAAATGGACTCCCAACCTGTCACAAAAGGCACTCCAAAAACGAGCCACAAACTGAGGTCCCCTATCAGAAACAATGTCGGTGGGAACGCCATGGAGTCTGACAAATTCCTTGACAAAAGCCTTAGCGAGTGTCTTAGCGCAGGGTAGTTTAATGAAAGGAACCAAGTGACACATCTTGCTAAAACTGTCCACGACCACCCAGATGACAGTGAAACCCTCAGACACAGGAAGTTCAGTAATAAAATCCATTGCAAGATGTGTCCAAGGTGCACTAGGAACCTCCAGAGGGCAAAGCAACCCCTCAGCAGGGGTATGTGAAGCCTTTGATCTAGCACACACCATACATTGACGCACCCATTTAATGATTTTCTTCTGCCACCCTGGCCACCAAAACTGTGACCTACCAGTCTCTTAGTCTCAGAAATTCCTGGATGACCTGCCAAACGAGACTCATGATACTCCACAAACAACTCTCTCCTAAAGGTTCTAGGTGCAAACAACCTCCCATGGGGAGTGTTAGATGGGGCATCCTCCTGGGCTTTCAGAATCCCATCTTCCACAACGGAGTCCAATGCTGCTATCACAACTCCTTCCTGTTAAATGCTCTCCTCCTCCTCGGTACCAACCATGGGAGAAAAGCTGCGAAATAAGCATCATCTTTAACATTCTTAGTACCCGGGATGAAGGTAACAGAAAAATTAAACCGCGATAAAAACAGTGCCCACCTAGCCTGACGGGCATTCTAGCGCTTGGTGGAATCTAGATAGATCAGATTCTTATGATCAGTGAAAACCTGAATAGGAAATTTAGCACCTACCAAGAAATGACGCCAATGTTCAAATGCGAGTTTGATAGCTAGCAATTCCCGATTACCAACATCGTAATTAAGTTCGGTTTCAGAATTTTTTTTCGAAAAAAAAGCACAGGGATGAACCCCATCCTTGTTCTCCTGAGACAAAACCGCACCGACCTCCACCGAAGAAGCATCAACCTCGACCAAAAAAGGCTTGGTCTCATCAGGCTGCATAAGGATGGGGGCAGAACGGAACCTCTCCTTGAGATATACAAAAGCTTCAATGGCCTCAGTAGTCCACTGGACCGTATTCGCACCTTTCCTGGTGAGATCGGTCAGAGGCTTAACAATTATAGAAAAATTCTTAATGAATTTTCTGTAATAATTGGCGAAACCCAAAAATCTCTTTATTGATTTTAAACCAATAGGCCTAGGCCATTCCTGCACAGCCTGGACCTTCATCGGGTCCATCTCAAAGCCCTCGCTGGAGATAATGTTGCCCAAAAAACTAATCCTCTGCACAGCGAACTCACATTTCTCCAGCTTAGCAAAAAGTGAATTGTCACTTAATAACTGCAATACCTCACGTACGCTCTGCCAATGAGACTCCAGATCAGGCGAATAAATCAAAATGTCATCCAAATACACCACCACATTCTTACCAATCAAAGGTCTCAGGATGTCATTAATAAGGTTCTGAAAAAACGCTGGTGCATTGGTAAGACCAAAAGGCATAACCAGATTCTCAAAATGACCCACCGGAGTGTTAAAAGCAGTTTTCCATTCATCACCCTCCTTCATTCGCAACAAATTGTATGCCCCCTGGAGATCAATTTTAGAGAACCACTTGGCCCCCACTAACTGGTTAAGCAAGTCAGGAATTAACGGCAGTGGGTAGGAATTGCGTACGGTAATTTTATTAATTTCTCGAAAGTCCAGACATGGACGTAAACCGCCGTCTTATTTTTTTACAAAAAAAAATCCAACAGCCACAGGTGACTTACAATGGTCTAATGTGACCAGCAGCCAAGCTCATCTGTATGTATTCCTCCAAGGCTTTTCTTTCAGGGATAGTAAGATTAAATAATCAACTCTTGGGAATAGTAGCTCCAGTAACAAACTCAATGGTGCAATCATAGTCCCTATGAGGAGGTAGAATTTTCGACTCCTCCTCTGAAAAAACCTTCCAAAAATCCTGAATAGGTACAGGTAATTCCCCTCTTTCCACAGCAGCAATGCGACCGTTACAAGATTTATCATAATACTTAGGACTCCAAGATTTAATCTCATTAGTAAACCAGTCCAGTAAAGGATTGTGCAGTTTTAACCAAGGCAAACCTAACACTAATGGAGAAGGTAAATTATTTAATACCACTAAATCCAAATTCTCTTGGTGAATACCATTAATAGTGAGGGGAAATTCAAAAACCTTTTGAGTAACACATTTCAAAGGAGTATTATCAACAGCAACCACAGAAATAGGAGATGACAAAGGTTTAGGTTCCAATTTAAGCTTTTCCAAAAATCCCTTATCAATCACATTTAGTGTAGAACCACAATCCACAAATACCTGAAATTCAATCAACTCCTCCTGCAATGAGGTACTCCCTGAAAGAAATACTCCCTTAGAGTTTAAACAAGCAATACGGGCGTAACTGACCTTTCTCTTTTCTTTGTTTAACAGAAGCTCACAGTTCTTAACAAAATGGTCAGATTTACCACAGTAAAAACACAATCCCTTGGAAAATCTGCGGTCTTTTTCCTGAGAGCGGAGTGGCAACGCCGCAATCTCCATCGGTTCTCCGTCGTCCGAGCAGACCCTTTGATGACTAGGAGCAACCATAGCAGGAGTTTTCTCCTCATTAACTCTGGCATGCAGTCTCCTGTCCACCCGTATAGCTAATTGCATGGCATCTTGCAAGTTTCCAGGTGCAGGGAAAGCAATCAGAAGATCCTTAACCCTTACACTTAGACCTGCAAGAAACAAACATTTTAACGCCGTATCATTCCATCTCACTTCAGAAGACCACCTTCTGAAGTGTGTACAATAATTTTCAACATCCCCTGACCCCTGTTTTAAACGTCTCAGTTGTGTCTCAGCAGAAGAGACTCGATCAGGATCGTCATACAATAACCCCATAGCAGAAAAAAAATCTTCCACTGATCTAAAACATGGATCATTAGGTTGGAGAGAAAAGGCCCATCCCTGAGGTTCCTTGCGCAAAAGTGACATGATAAACCCAATGCGCTGTGATTCATTCCCAGAGGACCTGGGTCTCAAACGAAAATATAATAAACAAGCATTTTTAAAGGAAAAAAAATCTTGTTGTTTACCATAAAAAAAATCAGGCAGTCCTACCTTCGGTTCAACAAAATGCGCTCTAGGACAGCTACTCACGTGTTGCTGGAGCTCGGCCACCTCAAGAGACAATCCCTGTAGGCGTTGAGCCAATTCCTGAACAGACACCATGCTGATCTCCGGATCTCGTTCCTTAGGATTTTTTTTTTTTTATTTTGAGCTGGACTTACTGTTATGATCTGCTACAATAACTAAGGAAAGATAGGAAAACTGTCCCTACAATAGGACTAAGCTGATTCCCTACGATGCAGCGGGCAACCTGCACCTTGTGAACAGACCCGCCTTCGTCCTCAACTAGTCTGAACGCAGACCTATAGATATAAGGGAGGGGTCCCTAAAAGTACTAAGGACTGGGACAAAATTGGACGCCTCCTAGCAGAAGTTGTAGCGGAGCAAAAAGACAAACAGACAAAAATACTTAGAGGTCCAAGGACCAAGCAAACTATAGAGATAGGTATGAAGCACCTGGATAGATTAAGAGTCAAAGTAACACTGGAGTCCAGCAAAGCCAGAAGGGCGGAGCTGGAATAAATAGGCAGCAGGTCACGTGACCACAAAATAGAAAAAAACTAACAGGAGGGTTCTAACAGCTGGAGCACATGTTAAACAGAATTTGGAGTCAGGTAGTGGCACAAGAGGAGGTGGAGGAAGTAGAGGAGGAGGAGTTGTATGCGGAAGGGCTAACATCTGCAAGGTCCAGGCGGTCGGCAGCTCCAAGGCGGCAGGCATGTGAGGGTGGGGGAGATAGTTTTACCAGGGCACATGGTAGCAGCCAAACTAGTGAGGAAGGTGCAGGAGCCCAGGAAGAAGTGGAGGACGAACTGATGGAAGACTTATCAGATGAGGGAGACCTTGATCACATTTCTGTTGTGCGAGGTTGGGGGGAGAGGGCAGAGGAAGGAAGCATGATTGTTGCCTCACCACCAACACAACAGGGACTTGGTGCTCCTGGATGCGCAAGACACATGAGTGCCTTCTTGCTGCACTACCTGCAACATGACCCTCGAATTGTGAGAATTAAAAATAATCCTGACTACTGGGTTGCCACACTGTTAGATCCCCAGTACAAAGGTAAATTTGCAGAAATTATTCCTGCCATAGAAAGAGATGCACGCATGCAGGAGTATCAGCAGAGACTGTTGCAGAATCTTACTTGTGCTTTTCCACAAAACACTAGTGCTGCACGTAGTGAATCTCACAGTTCCAACTTGCCAACCGTGGGACCGTCGAGTGTTCAGCACTTAAAACGTAACAGAAACACAGTATCTGCTGGTAACATTAATTTTGCGGAATCATTTCACCACTTTTTTAGCCCATCCTTTGCAAGGCCACAGGAGACAAGAAGTCTGACACATAGTCAACGCCTAGAAACGATGGTACAGGAGTATCTCTTAGTAAACATTGAAGCCATGACTGTGTCACTGGACCCTTGCTCTTTTTGGGCTTCCAATCTGGATAAATGGCCGGAGCTCGCCACTTACGCCTTGGAGATCTTGTCATGCCCCGCAGCCAGCGTTCTGTCAGAACGTGTGTTCAGCGCTGCTGGTGGTGTGCTGACAGATAAGCGCACGCGGCTCTCCACTGATGATGTAGACAGACTCACGTTCATAAAGATGAACAAATCATGGATACAAAATGACTTTTCTACCCCTGTGTCATCCTGGGGAGAGTAAAAGCTTGATGATTTGTTAAAATCACCTCACCAACCGTTTTAAGCTTTCAAATTACTAATCATGTTTATCTGTATCTTGGCTGGAAAATAATTTGGTCCTTGTAGCAGTGTGCAGTACTGATTCTATTAGGCCATCTATACTAAACTCCACCAGATTTAAAATTACTAATCATGTTTATCTGTATCTTGGCTGGAAAATAATTTGGTCCTTGTAGCAGTTTGCAGTACTGATTCTATTAGGCCATCTATACTGAACTCCACCAGGTTTAAAATTACTAATCATGTTTATCTGTGTCTTGGCTGGAATATAATTTGGGCCTTGTAGCAGTTTGCAGTACTGATTCTATTAGGCCATCTATACTAAGCTCCACCAGCTTTCAAATTAATAATAATTTTTAGCTGCATCTAGCCCGGAAAATAATTTTGGGGCTCATAGATGCGCAAGACACATGAGTGCCTTCTTGCTGCACGATGTGCAATATGACCATCAGATTGTCAGAATTCAAAATAATCCTGACTACTGGGTTGACACACTCTTTGATCCCCACACTCTTCGATCAACCTTTTCATTTTAATGAAGACCAAAAAAATGGTCATTTTTGAAATTATAAGCATTAGCAGGTTATTAGAAACTGAAATCAAACAGTTTTCAACTCAAAACTTTATTTTAGGTGATGTTACATTTGCACATAGGACCCCTTGTTCGAAAGGAGCTTCTGAACTCTCTCGTCCATTGAATTTGTCAGGTTTTGGATGGTTTCTGCTTCAATTGTTTTGCATGAGGACAGAATACCCTCCCAGAGCTGTTGCTTAGTTGTGAACTGCCTCCCGCCATCATAGACACTCCTTTTGATAATGCTCCAGAGGTTCTCAATGGGGTTGAGGTCAGGGGAGCATGGGGGTCACACCATAAGTTTGTCCCCTTTTATGCCCATATCAGCCAGAGATGCAGATGTGTTATGTGCAGCATGAGATGGTGCATTATCATGCATGAAAATGATCTTGCTGCGGAATACACGGTTCTTCTTCTTGAACCATGGCAGGAAGTGCTGTTTGAGAAACTCCACATACATTATGGAGTTCATCTTTACCTCTTCAGGGATCCTAAAGGGGCCGACAATCTCTCTCCCCATGATTCCAGCCCAAAACATTACTCCACCTCCTCCTTGTTAGCGCCGTAGCCGTGTTTGCATGGGGTGTCCATCAACCAGCCATCCTCCACTCCATCCATCTGGACCATTGAGCGTTGCACGGCACTCATCGGTGAACAAAACAGTTTTGAAGTCAGTCTTCATGTATTGTTTGGCCCACTGGAGCCGTTTCTGCTTATGTACAGTGGATAGAGGAGGTCGACAGGATAGCGTATGCACAGCTGCAAACCTCTGAATGACCCTGCATCTTGTTGTTCGGGGGGCGTTGGAGGCACCAGCAGCTTCAAAAACTTGTCTGCTGCTATGACAAGGCTTTTTTGCCGCTGCTCTATTAACATGACGTAATTGCCTGTAGGAAAGAGTCCTCAATTTTCCCTTATCAGCACGCACACACGTGTACTGTGAATCAGCTGCATACTTCTTGATTGTGCGATGATCAGGATGAAGTGTCTTGGCAATGTCGATTGTAGTCATGCCTTGACCTAAACACTCCACAATTTGTTGCTTCTCAGCAGCCGACACATCCTTTTTCTTTCCCATTTTGGCAGAAAATGTAGGCTGCTTAATAATGTGGGACAGCCTTCTTAAGTAGTCTTGCCTTTCATTGGACACACCTGCCAAACTAATTAGCACAGGTGTCTGCAATTGCTTACAGTGATATAAAGAGCACTGACACACATCAACATCAATGAGTTTAACTGACAAACAAAAAAATTCTTACCTTATCACTCCTAAACACTTTTTGCATAATAATTTGGAACACAGTGTACATGTGCTTTTCCACAAAATACCAGTGGTTCACGTAGTGAATCTTACAGTTCTACCTTGCCAACCGTGGTCTGTATGGAGTTGTTCAATAAAGGGCCCAAAATTAAGATAACATCGATGTGAGAGGTCTCTATGAATACGAATTCCTAAGACTTTGATACCCTGTGAGGGCCAGGCAAAGGGAAAGTTGAACTGGATGGAATCCTGTATGGATTTGGGGAGGGAGACATCGAGGGCCTCAGACTTCGCTGCATTGATTTTAAAATTTGACTATGTAACAAAGTGATATATTTCAGCCCTAACAGCAGGGATGCATATATGTGATTGAGTGATATATACTAGGACATCATCAGCAAATGCAGAGCACTTGTACTCGGTGCCTCCCACCTCAATCCACCTAATATTGGGGTTATGGCGAATAGTGTTGAGCCACCCCCATAGTGTTCGGGTTCGTGTTCGGTTCGTCGAACACCGGGATGTTCGAGGAACTGTTCGTCGAACTGTTCGTCGAACACCTTAGAACACCGTCGAACACCGTTAAAACCAATGGCAGGAAAACAAAAACACATAGGAACACATAGAAAACACCTTCAAAGGTGTCCAAAAGCTGACAAACTGCTCAGAAGACGCTTTCTTTAAAAAAGCCGGCCGGCAATTCAGCAGCGGCATACACCGGTACCCGACAATTTAGACATGAAGGAATAGAGCATCACACATAGATTAGATAGATAGAAACATGTCAGTCACATATATATGAAGTACAGTGACAGTGTTGCTTACTGTACTTGTCATTTAGTGTAAAGGATTTATTAAAAAATATAATAGTGTTTTCGTGCACCGTCTCTTTAAAAAAGCCGGCCGGCAATTCAGCAGCGGTACCCGACAATTTATAACAGACAGAATAGAGCTTCACACATAGATTAGATAGATAGAAACATGTCAGTCACATATATATGAAGTACTGTGACAGTGTTGCTTACTGTACTTGTCATTTACTGCAAAGGATTTATTAAAAAAAATAATAGTGTTTTCATGCACCGTCTCTTTAAAAAAGCCGGCCGGCAATTCAGCATCTGTACCCGACAATTTATAACAGACAGAATAGAGCTTCACACGTAGATTAGATAGATAGAAACATGTCAGTCACATATATAATAAGTACAGTGACAGTGTTGGTTACTGTGCTTGTCATTTAGTATTAAAATAAAGGATTTATTATTAAAAAAAATTGGCGTGGGGTTCCCCGTAATTTTAGTCTCTAGCGGAGGTTAAGCAGACAGCTGGGGCAGATGTTTGAAGCCTGGGAAGGGGGTAATACCCACGGAGCTTCCCAGGCTACTAATATCAGCCCCCAGCTGAATACCTAGCCTTTACTAGCTATTAAAATGGAGGACCCCCCCCAAAAAAATGACGTGGGGTCCCCCCTAATTTAATAGCTAGCAAAGGCTAGGCAGACAGCTGGGGGCTGATATTAATAGCCCAGGAAGGGAGCCATGAATATTGGCCCCCTCCCAGTCTAGAAACACCAGCCGTCAGCCGCCCCAGAAATGGCGCATCCATAGGATGCGCCAATTCTGGCACTTAGCCTCGCTCTTCCACGCTGCCCTGTAGCGGTGGCAGGGGGTAATAGGGTTGGGGTTGATGTCAGCTTATAATGCCAGCTGACATCAAGCCCAGGTTAGTAATGGAGAGGCGTCTATAAGACACCCCCATTACTAACCCCATAGTCAAAGTTAAAAAAAAAACACAAACACCCAGAATAAAGTCCTTTAATTGAAATAAAGACACAATTCTTTATTGTTCTAAATTAAACCATACTTACCATCACGCCCATTCCAGCTGAAGCCAACGATCTCCTGCAATAAAAGAAAAATAATAAAGCAACATCATCCTTACCTTTCCATGGTTCCCAGGACAGCTTCAGCTCTGCTACATCGAGATGACAGGCTGGACCGCAGCAGAACGCTGCCATCCAGCCTGTCATCCCGCAGACACTGAGAAGCGCAGGCATGCTTGCGCTCCTCAGTGTCTGACTGTGACGTCATCCAGATGAGCCGACAATGAACTCGGCTCACCTCATGTACGTCACTGACAGCGTGGGAAAATTCTCCTGCACTCAGCGCTTCAGCGTGAGAATTTTCCCACGCTGTCAGTGACGTGCATGAGGTGAGCCGAGTTCATTGGACATGACCTCGGCTCATCTGGATGCCGTCACAGCCAGACACTGAGTAGCGCAAGCATGCCTGCGCTTCTCAGTGTCTGCGGGATGACAGGCTGGATGGCAGCGTTCTGCTGCGGTCCAGCCTGTCATCTCGATGTAGCAGAGCTGAAGCTGTCGTGGGAGCCATGGAAAGGTAAGGATGATGTTGCTTTATTATTTTACTTTTATTGCAGGAGATCATTGGCTTCAGCTGGAATGGGCGTGGCGGTAAGTATGGTTTAATTTAGAACAATAAAGAATTGTGTGTTTATTTCAATTAAAGGACTTTTTTCTGGGTGTTTGTGTTTTTTTTAAAAACTTTACTAGAAATTCATGGTGGTCATGTCTAATATTGGCGTGACCCCATGAATTTCGGGCTTAGGGCCAGCTGATAATGCCAAGCTGGCCTTAACCCCTTTATTACCCAGTGAGCCACCGCACCAGGGCCCTGGATGAGTTGGGTACAGCGCCAGAAGATGGCGCTTCTATGAACGCCCCATTTCCCGGGGCGGCTGCGGACTGCAATTTGCAGCGGGTGGGGCCCAGAAAGCTTGGGCCTCCCTGCGCTGCAGATTCCAGCCCCCAGCTGCCTAGTTGTACCTGGCTGGACACAAAAATAGGGCGAAGCTCCACGTATTTTTTTTTTACAGGGCCGTGATTTTGCCTATAAAAGGGTCCCCTAGACCCCTACCCCAAGCTTTTTAAGAGAATAAAATAAGGCGTGTCAGGAGACTCTATGGAATGCTTTCTCAGCATCCAACAAGAGTATCTAATTACAAATTTTTAACTACATCTAGCCCAGGAAATACTTTGTGCCTAGTAGCAGTGTCTGCTAGTCAGCGGATTATCCCAGCTGTTAAGCAAGCTACACCACCTGTAGTTTGGACACTTAATTTTTTCAAAGGAAATGGTCCGGGCCCCCGGGACACTCAGTGAAGAGCATCGGGGAGGCACCCCAAGGCACAGAGGCTGGGACTGGCGGCAGGACGCCTTGCGGTGGACCGCCAAGCTCGATCCTTATAAAAGCTTTTTAACTGCAGCAGCTTTAGTGGACGCTACTGGAGCTGGATTTACGCGGCTGCTGGCATGAGACTTGCCCTCCAATAGATCCTTGTAAAAGGATTTAAAGTGTACTCATTCAAATTAGAGAGACAATTTAAATTAAAAAGATTAGACCTGCCTCCACCGCAGGGGGGCTCGCTCGACCAACCAGCGGACAGGCACCAGTATTGGGAGAGGGGGGCTGGCCGTCAGGGTCCACCGCAGCTCTGGCACAAACCCGGCGACACGGAGGTCGCACGGGCAGGAACAGACTGGCGGTGTCGGCTTTGCACTTTTTTGGTTTTAGAAGGGCATGACATGCCTATATCTGTGTCTCCCCCTCCTTTTACTCCTCCACCTCTTTTCTTTTCGCATGACTATATGTACTTGTCACTTTTCCATGTGTTAGTTGTGTCTTCTGAGAAGTTTGTCAGCTTTTGGACACCTTTGAAGGTGTTTTCTATGTGTTTCTATGTGTTTTTGTTTGCTTGCCATTGGTTTTAACGGTGTTCGACGAACAGTTCGACGAACAGTTCGGCGAACAGATGGGTGTTCGACGAACCGAACCGAACTCGAACACTATGGGGGTGGCTCAACACTACACAGCAGTGAATAAGCACAACACTTTTCTTGGCTTCAGGAAGATCTGCATCAAATAAGTAGTTTTAAAATCTTGTAATCCATGCAGAGCAAGTAATCACAGGCTCATCTAGAACTGGAACATGGAGAAGTTATCAGCAAAGACTTGAAGACAAAGCTGTCCAAATTAATTCTGATTTAGAAATTCCTCGGAGCAGTTAAGAGGGTTTCCAACAACCTGTCCTAAAAATCTCATAGTCTTTTAGATTACTTGAATTACATTAAATCCCTCTTAAACTTAGTCAGCTTTATTCAGAGCATTAATCATCATGCCCTAAGTGTAATGTAGAGGAAGCAGATGATTTACATATAGTTTGGGAAAGAAAGGTTGTAGTTGTAGTTTGGAAGGATGTAGTGTAAGACGAGCCTTTCTTATTGTCAATTGTGGTATAAGTTGCTTAGTCCAAGTGTTTCTACCATATAAAACACATGACTTCCTGAAACCTTTCTACATACCATCTACAGTCCCACGTATAATGGTTAAACACAACAAACTCAAGCAACTATCAAGCCACATCAGCACTTTAACTGAGATTATTCCACATATGTTGGTTTGTTATGTGTATCTACCAAATAATTCTATTCCTCAATATTGGGAGTAGCTTTTCTTTAAACTCTACATTATACTTTTGCTTTATTATTCAAATACATTGACAGCTGGGTGTTACAAGTTTGGGCCATGTCCCCATCACAATATCGCACTAATCCAATTCCTGCTGCAATTATCAGACTATATAAGGGTACATCTTTTGACATAGAATGGTAACACGCTGCTGAATTCTTTTAGGGAGACTAACAAATGACAGGTTTAGGACAGAGTTTGGAAAATGTTACTCAAGAATAGTTATTTCATAAAGATTTCAAGCAATTGCTTAAAAAGACAAGTCAGGGGAGCTCACCTCTTCTCTTCAAGTACTTTATGAGAAAAAAAATAATCTAAAACCCTTAGAAGCAATCACAGGCTCATGATTTTAAATCAGCAATGTTAATTACAAAAGAAAATAAAGAGGCAGTAAAGCCTATTTTTATTTAAAACAATAACTAATGCTGAAACGGAACACCTGTTACTACATTTCTACTGAGAATAATAAATGATTTCTCCATAAAAGATGCAAAATGGTCATAACAGTGTTTTTCCATTAGCTTCTTTGTCACAAAGCATCCCAAAGGTACAACCCTATAAATTTTGTTCCCCCAAGTGAAATATTTCAAAACACAGATGTGTTATGAACATTTCTATAATTAGAATTTCTATTGAATAAAGGCTATCATCCTAAAATAGACAGCAAAAAATATTGTTTTCTTCATTAATTCCTATTTCATTATTTTTGTAAGAAAAAAAATACATACATTTTCAGGAACATTCTCCTAAACAATTAATACATATGACAGTACCTTGTAAAAAGTCTTTCTACCGCCCATCTGTTGTTGTGGTTGTTTATAATTTTTGCAGAGTGGGCAAGTGCAATATTGATGAAGTAATATGAGGAACATCCACTTCACACTCAGCTGATGCAAGTAAAAAAGAGCATAGCACCATAGAAGACATCCATGCCAAGTGTTCTCCACTCAGCGACTGTTTGAAAAAGGTTTCTTAAACCGAAACATCATGTTGTTCGCACCCAATGAGCACTATTAACTTATCAATGCAGTGCATTGTCTTCAATAAACTTTTTTACTTGCATCAACTGAGTGTGCAGTGGATATTCCTCTTACTATTACTCAAGACTTCAATCCCATTCCACTATCACCTCATATTCAACAAGTATGTGCACTCCACATTTGATACCAATATTGATAAAGTATTGATAATATAACATTTTTATATTCTTTAATTTAAAACCCTCAAGACATCTATTTTTATAACCCGAAAAACCCTTAAAGAAACATTTAAGCTGATAAAATGTATCACATATTCACTGATGTTAGATCATAAGTAGTGTTGAGCATTCCGATACTGTAATATCGGGTATCGGCCGATATTCGCGGTATCGGAATTCCGATACTTAATTCCGATACTTTTACAATATCGGATACCGGAATCGGAAGTTCCCATAATGCCTGCGCTCTGTAGTGTCTGTGAAGGATGACAAGTTGGATGGCAGCGCGATCCAGCCTGTCATCAGAATGCCATCCCAGCGGGGGAGAATTCTCCTGATTGTTTAAAAGCCGGCGGGCGGTATAAAGCCGCCGGCTTTTAAACAATCACACAGCCCCATACTGCTTCCCCGCAGCCTCCCACCCCGATCCTCCGCTCCCCTCGCCACCTCCCATCCCGATTGTAAGTTAGGACCGGGCGGGGAGCGCAGCTCCAAGGAGCGGGGAGTGAAGGACCCAGGCGGGGAAGCCGGCAGTGAAAAGACTTCACCGCCGGCTTTCCCCTTCTGTGCTGCGCTTTCCGGCCGGTTATTTCAAATGAACAGCTGAGGTATCAGGTGATGCCGATCAGCTGTTCATTTGAAGTCGCCGCGGTGCCCTCAGAGGGTTCATGTGAGTTCATGCTTGACTGCATGAACTCACATGAACTTTCCCACGGCCGCACAGGTCAGCCTCACCTCCCAGACCCGTCATGATTAGTGTGTGTGCGGGGTGTGTGTGCGGGGTGTGTGCGCGATGTTTGTGCGGGTGTGCGCGGTGTCTGTGCGATGTGTGCGGGGTGTGTGTGCGGGGTGTGTGTGCGGGGTGTGTGTGCGGGGTGTCTGTGCGATGTGTGCGGGTGTGTGCGTGCAGGCAGACATAGGCCGATGTGACACTACTACTCCCATCGGCCTATGTCTGTCCCCCGTCCACTCGTGCCAGCAGGATCAGCTCGATGGGAGCAGTAGTTCCCATCAGACAGATCCTGCTATTTAAATTGCCCTACTGTGTCCCTAATAAATGTTAAATACATGTCATTGGTGGCCAGTGGTTACCTAAAAGAAATTAGTTCATACATTACCTGTCCCCGCCGATCGCCACCTAAAATAAAGTAAAAAATAAAAAACTACACCTATACTCACCAAGACACCTAATTCCCCGAAGCCATCGATCTCCTGTAATAAAATATAAAATAATAAACCACAACCTTATCCTTACCCCTCCGTAGTAGTCCACGAGTGTCCCACGAAGATCTCCAGTTCAGAGCAGCCACATAGAATGTGACCGCTCTGAACCGCTGCCGCCACTAGAATGACGGGGCCGTAAGGGTTCACCGGAGTTCAGGCAGCGCTGCTCCGGTTAGCTGCTTTACGGCCCTGCTGTATAGTGAGAAATTCCCACGGTACAGCAGTGCCGTAAAGGAGGTCTCCGGAGCTGCGCTGACTGAATGCACTCCGGTGACCTCAGTCAGTGGCTCCCGCTGCCGGGAGCGGACGTGTTCCCGGCAGCGTGAGCTTACAGCAGCCATGCACAGCTGTCACCATCTCCAGATGTGATAGCTGTGCATGGGAGATCAGCGCAGGAACGTGGACAGGTAACTATTATTTTTAGTAAACTAAGAATTAAATAAAATTGTGTGTTTTATTTCAAATAAATTATTTTTTTCTGGGTGTAGTGTGTGTTTTTTCTTTTTAACACTTTGTAGGTTAGTAATGGGGGTGTCTTATAGACGCCCATCATTACTAACCTGGGCTTCATGGCAGCTGGCGCTGACATGAACCCCACCACTATTACCCCCTGCCACCGCACCAGGGCAGCGTGGAAGAGCGAGGCTAAGTGCCAGAGTTGGCGCATCCTATGGATGCGCCATTTCTGGGGCGGCTGACGACTGGTGTTTCTAGCCTGGGAGGGGGCCAATATTCATGGCACCCTTCCTGGGCTATTAATATCAGCCCCCAGCTGTCTGCCTAGCCTTTGCTAGCTATTAAAATAGGGGGGACCCCACGTCATTTTTTTTGGGGGGGTCCCCCATTTTAATAGCTAGTAAAGGCTAGGTATTCAGCTGGGGGCTGATATTAGTAGCCTGGGAAGCTCCGTGGGTTTTACCCCCTTCCCAGGCTTCAAACATCTGCCCCAGCCGTCTGCTTAACCTCCGCTAGAGACTAAAATTATGGGGGATCCCACGCCATTTTTTTTTTAAATAAATCCATTATTTTAACACTAAATGACATTTGAGGAGTTAATAAAGATGCAGTCCCTAAATTATTATTTATTTTTAAATTAATTTTTCCCAAAACTTTTGACGTGGGCTTCACCATATTTTTGTATGCCAGCCAGGTACAGCATCCAGCTTCTATGAACGCGCCATTTTCCGGGGCGGCTGCGGACTGCAATTTTCAGCGGGGGGCAGAAAGCTTGGGCCTCCCTGCGCTGCAGATTCCATCCCCCAGCTGCCTAGTTGTACCTGGCTGGACACAAAAATAGGGAGAAGCTCCACGTTTTTTTTTTTTTAATTATTTCATGAAATTCATGGAATAATTAAGAAAAAAAGGGCTTCCCTATATTGTTGTGTCCAACGAGGTACAAATAGTCAGCTGGTGGTTGGGGGCAGCCCGTTCCTGCCTGCTGTACCTGGCTGGACCCAAATATAGTGCAAAGCCCCACGTCAATTTTTTTTTAATTATTTCAGGAAATTCATGAAATAATTAAAAAAAAATTATGTGGGGCTTCGCCCTATATTTGTGTCCAGTCAGGTACAGCAGGCAGGAACGGGCTGCCCCCAACCAACAGCTGACTATTTGTACCTAGCCGGACACAACAATATAGGGAAGCCCTTTTTTTCTTAATTATTCCATGAATTTCATGAAATAATTAAAAAAAAAAAAACGTGGGGCTTCGCCCTATTTTTGTGTCCAGCCAGGTACAACTAGGCAGCTGGGGGATGGAATCTGCAGCACAGGGAGGCCCAAGCTTTCTGCCCCCCCCCCCCCGCTGAAAATTGCAGTCCGCAGCCACCCCGGAAAATGGCGCGTTCATAGAAGCTGGATGCTGTACCTGGCTGGCATACAAAAATATGGCGAAGCCCACGTCAAAAGTTTTGGGAAAAATTAATTAAAAAATAAATAATAATTTAGGGACTGCATCTTTATTAACTCCTCAAATGTCATTTAGTGTTAAAATAAAGGATTTATTTTAAAAAAAATTGACGTGGGGCTTCGCCTTATATTTGTGTCCAGCCAGGTACAGCAGGCAGGAACAGGCTGCCCCCAACCACCAGCTGCCTATTTGTACCTGGCCGGACACAACAATATAGGGAAGCCCTTTTTTAAAAAAATTATTTCATGAAATAATTAAAAAAAAATTGACGTGGGGCTTCGCACTATATTTGTGTCCAGCCAGGTACAGCAGGCAGGAATGGGCTGCCCCCAACCACCAGCTGCCTATTTGTACCTGGTTGGACACAACAATATAGGGAAGCCCTTTTTTTCTTAATTATTCCATGAATTTCATGAAATAATTTAAAAAAAAAATGCGTGGGGCTTCGCCCTATTTTTGTGCCCAGCCAGATACAACTAGGCAGCTGGGGGCTGGAATCCGCAGCACAGGGAGGCCCAAGCTTTCTGGGCCACCCCCGCTGCAAATTGCAGTCCGCAGCCGCCCCAGAAAATGGCGCGTTCATAGAAGCGCCATCTTCTGGCGCTGTACCCAACTCATCCAGGGCCCTGGTGCGGTGGCTCACTGGGTAATAAAGGGGTTAAGGCCAGCTTGGCATTATCAGCTGGCCCTAAGCCCGAAATTCATGGGGTCACGCCAATATTAGACATGACCACCATGAATTTCTAGTAAAGTATTTAAAAAAACACAACACCCAGAAAAAAGTCCTTTAATTGAAATAAACACACAATTCTTTATTGTTCTAAATTAAACCATACTTACCATCACGCCCATTCCAGCTGAAGCCAACGATCTCCTGCAATAAAAGTAAAATAATAAAGCAACATCATCCTTACCTTTCCATGGCTCCCACGACAGCTTCAGCTCTGCTACATCGAGATGACAGGCTGGACCGCAGCAGAACGCTGCCATCCATCCTGTCATCCCGCAGACACTGAGAAGCGCAGGCAAACTTCCACTCCTCAGTGTCTGGCTGTGACGGCATCCAGATGAGCCGAGGTCATGTCCAATGAACTCAGCTCACCTCATGTACGTCACTGACAGCGTGGGAAAATTCTCCTGCACTCAGCACTTCAGCGTGAGAATTTTCCCACGCTGTCAGTGACGTGCATGAGGTGAGTTGAGTTCATTGGACATGAACTCGGCTCATCTGGATGACGTCACAGAGAGACACTGAGGAGCGCAAGCATGCCTGCGCTTCTCAGTGTCTGCGGGATGACAGGCTGAGTGGCAGCGTTCTGCTGCGGTCCAGCCTGTCATCTCGATGTAGCAGAGCTGAAGCTGTCGTGGGAACCATGGAAAGGTAAGGATGAGGTTGCTTTATTATTTTACTTTTATTGCAGGAGATCGTTGGCTTCAGCTGGAATGGGCGTGATGGTAAGTATGGTTTAATTTAGAACAATAAAGGATTGTGTCTTTATTTCAATTAAAGGACTTTATTCTGGGTGTTTGTGTTTTTCTTTAACTTTGACTATGGGGTTAGTAATGGGGGTGTCTTATAGACGCCTCTCCATTACTAACCTGGGCTTGATGTCAGCTGGCATTATAAGCTGACATCAACCCCAACCCTATTACCCCCTGCCACCGCACCAGGGCAGCGTGGAAGAGCGAGGCTAAGTGCCAGAATTGGCGCATCCTATGGATGCGCCATTTCTGGGGCGGCTGACGGCTGGTGTTTCTAGCCTGGGAGGGGGCCAATATTCATGGCACCCTTCCTGGGCTATTAATATCAGCCCCCAGCTGTCTGCCTAGCCTGTGCTAGCTATTAAATTAGGGGGGACCCCACGTTATTTTTTTGGGGGGGTTCCCCCATTTTAATAGCTAGTAAAGGCTAGGTATTCAGCTGGGGGCTGATATTAGTAGCCTGGGAAGCTCCGTGGGTATTACCCCCTTCCCAGGCTTCAAACATTTGCCCCAGCTGTCTGCTTAACCTCCGCTAGAGCCTAAAATTAAGGGGAACCCCACGCCAATTTTTTTTTAAATAAATCCTTTATTTTAACACTAAATGACAAGTACAGTAATCAACACTATCACTGTACTTCATATATATGTGACTGACATGTTTCTATCTATCTAATCTATGTGTGATTCTCTATTCTTTCTATTCTAAATTGTCGGGTACAGATGCTGAATTGCCGGCCGGCTTTCTTAAAGAGACGGTGCATGAAAACACTATTATTTTTTTAAATAAATCCTTTACACTAAATGACAAGTACAGTAAGCAACACTGTCACTGTACTTCTTATATATGTGGCTGACATGTTTCTATCTATCTAATCTATGTGTGAAGCTCTATTCTGTCTGTTATAAATTGTCGGGTACAGATGCTGAATTGCCGGCCGGCTTTTTTAAAGAGACGGTGCACGAAAACACTAATATTTTTTTTAATAAATCCTTTACACTAAATGACAAGTACAGTAAGCAGCACTGTCACTGTACTTCATATATATGTGACTGACATGTTTCTATCTATCTAATCTATGTGTGAAGCTCTATTCTTTCTGTTGTAAATTGTCGGGTACCGGTGAATGCCGCTGCTGAATTGCCGGCTTTTCATGTCATTCTACATTATTCTTAGTTGTTTTACTTCATGTAGAATTAACCTACAAGGAAAGAAAGGGTTTATTTTCATTCCGATATTTGTGTCCCATTGACTTGCATTGGTTTCCGGTATCGGAATCGGCGATATCCGATACTTTTTGGGTATCGGCCCGATCCAATCCGATACGATATTTCCTGATATCGGAAGGTATCGCTCAACACTAATCATAAGGTGTCATTTCACATAGCTGTTTCTCGGTCACAGACTTACATGAAGCAGTTGCATACACATTCTACCATAAGTCTATGCAAATTCTCCTTACAGTAGCCCCGATGGGGGTCAAGAGCCCACCATTCTATGTTACTGGCGATTTTAGAAGAAAAACTAAAGACTCTTTAACGCTGGTGCAAATCTGTGTCAGTACCTTGCCATGTCTCTGCTCTTTCTGTGATTATATCTGTTTCTTCAGATATTTTGCTCATGTTGAAAAACAATTTCTGTGACACTCTGGGGAAATGGCCATAGCACTGTTTCCACAACGAAATAAATATAACACTAAGCTTTTAGTGTTCCTGGGGTGAAGACTTAAGGAGTCTAGCTACCATAGAATTGGTGTGACTTTCCCTTGTGAAGGTCTTTTCATTGTGTTGTCCATGTGGTCTCGAGATAAAGACTGGAGACTGGAATTGAGTAATTAAGGAGAGAATGATGATCTATCCATTTGAGTGATCAGTCCTGTTTTTGCCTTGGATGCAATACTAGTTGGAGATTGGTCAGGAAACAAATTGGGCAATGCCTTCATGAGGAAATGTTGTCCTAGTCCTACTCCCAGGATTATTGTGTGGTGGTTTAATGTATAGTTCCTGGGCATCTAGTCTTTGTTGTTTGTACACTAACAGCTCAGCATTACATTTAATTGGTAATAGAACCAGTGGTGCAGGCAGTTTTCCAAAGGGTCCATATGCCACTTTTCGACACAACATCCGCCCGCATCTTGACTCTGCTACTAAACATGACCTACAGCGACTCCAGACTTGTCTCTTATATAGTGCACTTCTGGGCCCTCATTGGTTGGCAATTGCAAAGGAAGCTGCAAATAGATCTTGGTGATTTGCATGCTGAAGTGCATTTAGCATGGCAGATCATTCCACAGATAACCATTAATAACGCCTTTTATAGCATTCCAAGGTCTGTACGTGTGTGTGTATTTCTGCGCCCATACTCAATGCTGAATAAATCAAGGTATTTTGAAAATTGTGCTACAATTTTTCATCATTTTCATATTATTAAAATGCCTATAAATCATTTCATTTTCATTATTCCATGACATTTCCTTCTTGGTTTTGCAATTGTAATGTTTAGGAGAGTATGATTAAGGCTAGGGCTAAATGGCAATTTTGGTTGCAACAGAGGTCACATGGCCGATTATTCCTTCATGCAGTATAAGGCAAGTGAATGTGCTCACTTTGCTTTTCTAGTTATAACAAGCAGGTCACAAAAAATCCAACTGCTTCCAACTTATTTTTACTTGCTTGTCATGATCACAGTACTTTGGGGGTCTCAATACAACCCCATTCAACTGTATTATGCTATGATGTAGCAGCGACCAAAGTCGCCATGTAGCTCTAGCCCAAACAAAAGTCATTTACTGATGAATGATACATTTACTTTGAAGTTACCCTTCCAAAGATCCCTTGATATCATCATTGTAATTAAAAGTGTCTGAACATGATTTCTTTTTATCTAAACTATGCAGACATCATCATATCTTTTTTTTGATATACTGTAAAATGCACTTAACAAAGGTTTTAATTTATTGCAGATGTGACCATTGTTAACATATGGTTTATAATACTCTTCAACAGATTGAGCTTAAAGCACAGAACTGGGAATTAGAAATGTAAAAATGGTAGTATATTTTCAGCTGCTCTAAACATGCATAATATGCATAAAGCCAAATGACAGTGAATTACAAAGCAAAATCAAGTTGGACATATGTTGCCTCGCACCACATTGTAATCTAGATTTTGACTCACTAAAGTCTATCCAAATCTTATCCACTTTTCCTTTTTTAAAATCAATAACTGTCAAGGGCAGATTAAGCATAGCCGGGGCTCCCGAGCTTTATTGTGCGTGGGCACCTCAACTCCCAATATTTTACGTGACATGTCCCATGACATTTTTAGTGAGGTCATGTGATAGGTCACATGACAAACATACAGGTGATCTTGTGCAGACATACAATTGTTTCCCCTATGTACAGTGCTATACATTTTAATAGGGGATGCTGTATAATAAGAGACAGCACTATATAAAACAAGAAAGAATGCTATATAATAAGGAATGATGCTATACATAACAAAAGTGTATGCTATGTAATAAGAGACAATTCTATGCATAACAAAATGGAATACTATTTAACAAGGGACTAAAGGTTTCTAAATACTAAAGGACAGCACTATAGCTAACAAGAGAGGACACTATATATTAATGGACAATGCTATATATAATAAAGAAATTTATTTTACAAACAAGAGTATTGCTCATCATTTCTCTCCAAGTAAAGACTGCTTTAATATTGAAAGATACTTATGAATGAGCTTTCTTAAAATATAATTATTCAGTGAAAACAGGAAACAGCGCAAAAGATCATTGATCTCAGTGGTGCTTCATTCTGGGTAAACAAAACTACTGAAATGAATCTACTGACTAACAAGACATTGTTAGTTTGCTAGATCTAATATAACTAGCTCAGTATGCATCATTTACTGTGGGGTGTCTGTGTAAACTATTAAAAGACCGCCAATCAGTAAAAGTTTACCGATCAGCAGTCATTTAGTGACTCCTGTCGCTCCATGTTAAGGAACCCTTATAGAGTGTAGATACAAAATAAATATTTTCATCCAGTAAATTACTGCTGATGTCTCATTTGATTAGCACCATTTTCTTTTTTTCTTCTCCATCTTGTGAAACCTTCATCTTAACATCCTAGCTCCATGACTTGGTCACTTCAGAGTTTGCCGCACTGATCACAGTGCCCCGGAAAATGAAAAGGTCATGTATGTATTTCTTTACCTTTATGGACTGGATGGGTTGTTTCCTATATCTGATTAGAATTTCATGTCAATAGCACCTGTAGAAATATACTGTATTTCATATTAAAACACACATTTTTTCCTAAAATTTGGGAGGAGAATGGGGGTGCGTCATATAATCAGAATGTAGCTTACCGGGGAGGGGCGGTTGTAGTGTAGTGGGATTAGAGGAGACAGCATCGCTGTTGTGACGCGCCCCTGGGCCTGTGTCGCTCAGCGTTGCGCATGCGGGAGCTTACCCGGAGCCGGATCTGTTGAGGGTTGTAGTCTCGTGGCGGTGATCCGGTCCGTGCCCAGGGAGTCAGACTAAGTGGCGCTGTATCAGCGGTAGATGTTGGACGACTACGCCACCCGTTGAGTACAGCTAAGGAGCTGCTGCTGCAGGGCAGACCGCTGAGGCCGGTGGTAGGATTGTGCAGCGTGATAGTATAACCCCCAACGGGAGGGGTATGGCCTCAGGGCAGCCGACGTGGATGATGGGGGTAGCAGGAACCACTCGGAGACGGTACGGTGTAGTTCAGGGTCTTTACTGGTGACAAAGATAGACCCTCCCGGAGTACTGGCTAGCGATTGGGGCCTGGTCAGTCCTTGAGCAGATGGGATCTCCCCTGGCCAGGCGGAGTTGTAGGCCTCCCAAACTAACGATACTCTTCTGGCTACCTTGCTAGAGGCGGGTATAAGTAGCCCACGTCCCTGAGTGTACCGTGTGGTGCTCACCCGTATGGCCGGTGACTCGGGGCCTTCTAGTAGCTTTCGCTCCACGACGGCGGTGCTGGTCCCACGCGTGTGACCGTGCCTTCGGGTTTCTGGGCCAGAGGACCTGCAATCCCCTGCCGGTCGGTTTCAGCTGCTGGATAGGAGTTAGTCCCCACAGCCTCGGACTCCGGGTCCGGTGATAACTTCTCAGTCAGGGCGAGCTCTGCAGCTGCCAGCCCCTGACTCCTTGTAGCACTGCTCCCACAGAGCTCCTGTTGTTTCTTCCTATGCTGCTTCTCTTCTCTACTTCTTCTCTACTCACTAACCCTGCCTCAGCCCTAGGTTTATGTAGGGGAAGTTCTTCCCCTCCCAGGACTGGGCAGGAGGTGTGGCATGCATAGGATCCCTGACCAAGAGACCTCCCACCTGCTCTCAGACGTAATATCTCTATCACTGTGGCAACCAGACCCCTGGGGTGTCACATTCCCCCCTAGTGAAATTTAGTACTCCGGGACTAAACATATTTTTTAGAAAAACATAACAAGGTATAAACAATAATAATACAATAAGAAAAACACATAAAGATGGTTACGGCGTGTCCGCAACCGGGTGCAGTTTTGAAGAAAACAAAGGTGTCCATTTCACCAAAACAGGGAGACGTAACCAGGTAGGGGTCTGTCCTGCCCTGAGTCCTTATCAGTCTTTTAGTCCATCCTGGGTTACGCTCCAACTAATTGTACAAGGATTCCCGGTAAATCCACCAAGGACTCCTAAAAATAACTAGAAACACATAATTATTTACAAGCAACAAGAAAAACAGGTAACCACAAATAAAACAATTTATACATTTTAAATCCTCCAACGTGCGGGTAACTGGCCTCTAGTGGCCCTAGTGGACCTACGGAGCTGACTGTCTAGCCCTGAACTACAGGGTGTAGGAGCTGTCAAGGGTAAACTGGGCAGCTGTCTACCGGCTCTTTGGCTCACTAGGGGTACGGCAGGCTCACTATAAGCAGAGGGTTGATCCTCCTGTTCTGCTTGTGTGGAGTCTTCTGCCTCCTGGACCGGCTGTTCTTCCAGCTCTACCTGTTGCTCCGTAGGTGCTTGGGATGCTGGTTGGAGGAAGGTGAGTATGGGTACCACAACTGCACCATTGATTTGAGTCCAAGACCGAGGGAAGTCTCCGAGCACAGTACTAACCATGTCTTCCCTTTCCTCTACGGGTCGAGGGTCTTCTTGTTCCTCTTCAGGGTTCCGTAGCTGTTCGGGACACTTCTTCAGGTGATCCCGGGATACAATGGTTGTGGTTTCCCCTCCGTCTTTACTGATGGTACAGACCTTTGGGTTGTCGTGGCTTGAGGGCAGTACGATGTACGGGTCCTTCTCCCACTGGTCGTCCAACTTGTGGAGCCGCCTTTTCCTCTTCAAGACCTGCTCTCCGGGTACCAGGGGAACAGCGGGAGCATACTGGTTGTAAGTTTTCTCTTGTCTTTCCCTAGCTTGACAGAGACTTCGCTCCACGCTCTCCTGTACTTTCCGGTACTGCTGCTGCCTCTCTGTGTCCCAGTCTGCTTCTGGTGAAGTGTCCTCGGGTGTCAGGACTCCCATCTCCAGGTCAACAGGTAGCTTACCAGGCCTTGCCCTCATCAGGTAAGCCGGGGTACAGTTGGTGGAACCTACCGGGATGTGGTTGTATAGGTCCACCAGATCGGGCAGCTTCTCAGGCCACAGACTGCGTTCTTCCAGGGGCAACGTTTTCAGAAGATCCATTACCACCTGGTTCATTTTCTCACAAAGTCCATTAGTTTGCGGATGATAGGGTGTCGTCCTTATCTTCCGGCAGCCATACAGATTGCAGAATTCCTGGAAGACCTCCGCTTCAAAGGCAGGTCCCTGGTCCGTCAGCACTTGGTCCGGGTACCCGTGTGGACGGCAGAAGTGCTGCTGGAAGGCTCTAGCTGCTGTTCGAGCTGTTAAGTCCTTGACGGGGACGACAACCAAGAACCGGGAGTAGTGATCCACGATGGTTAGTGCGTAAACGTAGCCACTTCTGCTTGGGGTCAGTTTTACATGATCCAAGGCTACCAGTTCCAACGGCTGCCGGGTGACGATGGACTGCAGGGGAGTCTTCTGGCTGGCACGGTCCTTCCTTCTTAGGTTGCACGGGCCACAGTCTCTGCACCACCTCTCGATGGTTCCCCTCATGCCTACCCAGTGGAACCGCCCGTGCAGCAGGAACTCCAGCTTCTTCCATCCGAAGTGTCCAGCCCCGTCGTGGTATGCCTCCATCACCATGGCTGCGTCTCTCCGTGGCACCACTACTTGCCAGATTAGTTCATGCGTCCGGCAGTTAACCATTCTGCGGCACAACTTCCCCTTGTAAAGGAACAGTCGACTCTTCTCAGCCCACAGTTGCTTGGCTTCCTCCGGAGCGTCTGGGTCAAGGCGAGCCTCTGGCCGAGTCAGCATCTCCTTCACCAGTCGGACGGCAGGGTCACTGTCTTGCGTTTCCTCCCAGTTGTAGTGAGGCAAGGGGTTAAACGTAGCGGCTTGCTTACTCCTTACCCGATGGGAATACTGGATAGTCCCATGACGGTGGAACGCGGGGAGTTCAACTTCTTCCAGTCCCTCTGGATCTTCTCCTACATCCGGTAGGTTTGGCATCCTGGACAGGGCGTCCGCGTTGGTATTGGAGCGTCCTGCCCGGTATTTGATTGTGAATTCATAGTTGGACAGACGGGCCATCCATCTCTGCTCTAGGGCACCGAGTCTTGCCGTGTCCAGGTGTGTCAACGGGTTGTTATCCGTGTACACGGTGAACCGGGAAGAAGCGAGGTAGTGCTTAAAGCGTTCGGTGACTGCCCACACCACTGCCAGGAACTCTAGCTTAAATGAGCTGTAATTCTCAGGGTTTCTCTCGGTGGGTCGCAGTTTTCGGCTGGCGTAAGCGATTACTCGTTCTTTCCCCTGCTGGATCTGGGACAGCACGGCTCCTAGCCCGATGTTACTTGCGTCGGTGTAGAGGATAAAGGGCTGGCTGTAATCAGGGTACGCCAGGATTTCATCCCCCGTGAGGGCCATCTTCAGCTGGCGGAAGGACTCTTCTTCTAACTTCTCCCATCTGAAGGGTGGCTTCTGGTTCTTGGCCTTCCGGGACTGGCCTATCAGGAGGTCCTGCATAGGAGCTGCCTTTTTGGTGAAACCGGGGATGAATCTGCGGTAATAGCCTACCAACCCGAGGAACTGCCGCACTTCCTTTACACTGGAGGGACTTGGCCATTCCTTAATTGCGGTGATCTTATCAGGGTCGGGAGACACTCCATCAGCGCTCACCACGTGTCCCAGGTACTGCACCTTTGGTTTCAGGAGGTGACACTTGGAGGGTTTCACCTTTAGGCCGTAGCTTGCCAGAGCTTCGAACACTTCCGCCAGGTGTTTCAGGTGGTCCTCATACGTCTTGGAATATACGATGACATCGTCCAGGTACAACAAGACCGTCTCGAAGTTTCTGTGGCCCAGACAGCACTCCATTAATCGTTGGAAGGTTCCTGGTGCGTTGCAAAGTCCGAACGGCATGCAGGTAAACTCGCTAAGTCCCATCGGGGTGGTGAATGCGGTCTTCTCCCGGTCCGCCTCTGCTACAGGAACCTGCCAGTACCCACTAGTGAGATCCAAGGTAGAGAAGAAGTTAGCAGATCTTAAAGCAGCCAAAGACTCCTCTATCCTTGGTAAGGGGTACTCATCCTTGTGTGTGATACGGTTGATTTTCCGGTAATCTACACACATCCTCATGGTGTTGTCTTTCTTTTTGACTAAGACTAGTGGAGCTGCCCAGGGGCTACAGCTATCCCTGATCACCCCAGCCTCCTTCATGTCTCTAAGCATCCCCTTGGTGTGTTGGTAGTGTGCAGGGGGTACGGGTCGATACCTCTCTTTTATGGGAGGATGGTCTCCCGTGGGGATGTGGTGTTCTACCCCCTTGACTCGCCCGAAGTCTAACGGGTGTTTACTAAACACTCTCTCGTACTCTTGAACCACCCGATAGACTCCCTGTTTCTGGTGTGAGGGAGTGGAGTCAGTACCCAAATGTAGTTGCTGACACCAGTCCTCCATTGTTTTCTTAGAGCCGTTACCTTCCTCCGGGGAAGATGGAGACAAGGGTTCTAGGGACTGTATGGAATCTTGATTGATGGTATACAATTTGGCTAGCGTGGCATACTGGGGCAGGTACACTTCCCTCTTCCCGATATTTATTATGCGAACGGGCACCCTCCCATGGCGTACATTGACCACCCCCCGTGCTGTCAAAATGGTGGGCCTACTGTCTGAGTAAACTGGTTCTACCATTGCCTGGTAATCTCTACCTCTCAGACCAATAGCTGCCCGGCACCAAATCATCATTTCACTTTTCGGGGGCATGGCAATAGGGAAAGGGTCACACATTCGCATGCTACCAATCTCACCACCGGAGAGTTCTAGCTGTTGCCGTCGCATCAGTGCCCGGATCTCTTTCTGGAGCACTCGCTGCTGGCCGGAGCTGGCGTTCTTGGCAACCTGCTGTAAAAGGAAAATCACCTCTGCAAGACAATTTTCAATTACATTAGTTCCTAGAGTTATCTTTGGGTGACTCTCGTGTTTGTCAATGTCTACAATGATCAGTCCCTGTGCTGCCAATTCGACTCTACCGATTTTAATGGTCACCTCTTTAAATCCAATCTGTGGCACGGGCTGACCATTGCTGTCGATGATACTCAAGTCGTCGTCAGGGTAGCGGGTGATATCCGAGTCATTCCAGTACTGCTTGAAGAGCACGTACGGGATGGTGGTGACCTGTGACCCGGTGTCCAGTAGGGCACTCATAGGAATGCCATCCAGTACCACGGGTAAGACTGGACGTCCTCCCACATATTTGTCGCGCCAGTTCGATGGGCCCGGTGATCTTTTTCCTGGGGGTTGGCCCTCTACCCCAGGTTGTGCCAGTTTAAAGGACAGTACCTTGCCATATGTCCGGGTTGATTGCAGCGGCGGCAGATGGGTCGTCCGTCCTCGTTGTATCGGTCGCTGGGTCTTCCTCTGGCCGGTGGGGTCCTCCTTGGTCGACGCCACGGGATGTCCTCCGGTCCGGATGCCAGCTGGATCTTCCCTGGAGTGGAAACCTGTAAAGACTGCACAGTTCGGGTTAGCGCAGCAACGCTTTTAGCTAGCTCTTGGACCTGATGGTGCAGGTCTGGAGCCGGGTCATTGTTCAAAGCCTGCGCATCAGCTCCCACAGGCCCTGCCGACAAGGGCGCCGCCTCCTGGTGGTAAGTGGTAGTGGGGCGTCTGTGGGTCACAACGCCACCTGGTGCCGGTTCTCGAAGCACCCGGATGGCTCTGTCCTTGAACTGTGCAAATCCCAGATGAGGGTCCTGTAAGGCCATTGCCCGCAACTGGGTTCGGTGGGCATTGCAATATAAACCCTCTATAAATTGTTCAGTCAACAGCCTGTCCTCGTCTCCCACGCCATCAGGGTCGGTCTGCTTAATGGCTCTCAGGGCCTCTTGTAGGTTCAGGGCATAGTCCCTTATACTCTCATGTGCCCGCTGTTTGCACCCGTAGAATCTAAGCTTGATCTCGGCTGAGGTGCGGGTATCAAAGGTGTCCCTCAGCCGGGTTAGTATCCCTGCGACAGTCCTCCCCCCAGGTGGCCAGGACTTTACCTCCCTTTGGGCTGCCCCGGTTAATTGGGCCACCAGGATGCTCACTTTTTGCTCCTCTGTGAGGGGGTACACCTGGAAGAGGCTATCCAGCTTTTCTCTAAAGTCATGCAGGGTATGTGACTCCCCTGAGTACTGGGGTAGCCAGGCTGCCCCCGGGATATAGGGCATGGTGAAAGGCATGACCGCAACAGCGGTGGCGCTGGCGGGGGTTGAAGCGGTGAAGCTCTCCTCCGTATCCGACATCCTTCTCCCCCCTAGTGGACCGTGGCCTACCTTGCGATGATCCTCTTCCGTAGGCCGCGGCTCCGCAGTGGATCGTCACAGTTGAGGACCTTCCGTCGCGCTCCTGTGACGTCGGCGTCTGCTGGGCTCCTTCCAGGACCTTACGCAACGTCCGGACGTGAGGCGGGGCTTCAGTTCTCGCGCGCTTTCGGAGTCCACACCCCTCTTCTTCCCGCGCGGCGTCCTCAAGATGGCGTCCAATGGTGGGAAAACTCCACGTGTGGCGGGAAGAAGGCTGAAGATGGCGCCGGATGGCGGGAAAACTCCACCGATGGCGGGAAGGAAGCGGAAGATGGCGCCGGATGGCGGGAATCTTCACCACAGGTAAGTTTGAACAGTCTTTTTCAGGCACGCAGTACCCGGTGGTTGCGGGCACGAGATCCTGCCGACTACGCCAAAAGTTGACGCGCCCCTGGGCCTGCGTCGCGCAGCGTTGCGCACGCGGGAGCTTACCCAGAGCCGGATCTGTTGAGGGTTGTAGTCTCGTGGCGGTGATCCGGTCCGTGCCCAGGGAGTCAGACTAAGTGGCGCTGTATCAGCGGTAGATGTTGGACGACTACGCCACCCGTTGAGTACAGCTAAGGAGCTGCTGCAGGGCAGACCGCTGAGGCCGGTGGTAGGATTGTGCAGCGTGATAGCATAACCCCCAACGGGAGGGGTATGGCCTCAGGGCAGCCGACGTGGATGATGGGGGTATCAGGAACCACTCGGAGACGGTACGGTGTAGTTCAGGGTCTTTACTGGTGACAAAGATAGACCCTCCCGGAGTACTGGCTAGCGATTGGGGTCTGGTCAGTCCTTGAGCAGATGGGATCTCCCCTGGCCAGGCGGAGTTGTAGGCCTCCCAAACTAACGATACTCTTCTGGCTACCTTGCTAGAGGCGGGTATAAGTAGCCCACGTCCCTGAGTGTACCGTGTGGTGCTCACCCGTATGGCCGGTGACTCGGGGCCTTCTAGTAGCTTTCGCTCCACGACGGCGGTGCTGGTCCCACGCGTGTGACCGTGCCTTCGGGTTTCTGGGCCAGAGGACCTGCAATCCCCTGCCGGTCGGTTTCTGCTGCTGGATAGGAGTTAGTCCCCACAGCCTCGGACTCCGGGTCCGGTGATAACTTCTCAGTCAGGGCGAGCTCTGCAGCTGCCAGCCCCTGACTCCTTGTAGCACTGCTCCCACAGAGCTCCTGTTGTTTCTTCCTATGCTGCTTCTCTTCTCTACTTCTTCTCTACTCACTAACCCTGCCTCAGCCCTAGGTTTATATAGGGGAAGTTCTTCCCCTCCCAGGACTGGGCAGGAGGTGTGGCATGCATAGGATCCCTGACCAAGAGACCTCCCACCTGCTCTCAGATGTAATATCTCTATCACTGTGGCAACCAGACCCCTGGGGTGTCACAGTTGCAGTAGGCAGGCAGCAGGAGTGGGGCGATGCTGTGGGCCTCAGGATGGGATTAGGAGGTGTCTCTGCGGGTCCTGGACTTTCAGAAAAAGTCGCTGATGAGCAAAGTCCCCTAACTTCCCATTGATTTCCATGTGGTGTGCTTCTGGGAAAATGGCCACCAGAGGCGGCACATGCGCAGATTTAGATCTCGTCGCCCAAGATTTCAATCTGTGCATGCAGAATTTTCAGAATGAATTTCCCCCAATTCATTATAATTACATGTCCTCCCCCTATGCATTATAACTATATGTGGCTCCCAATTCATTATATGCCCTACCCAATATATTATAATTACATGTTCTCCTTAAATCTTTATAATTACAGGTTCTCTCCCCAGTTCATTAGAATTACAGGTTTTCCTCCCAATTTATTATAATTGCATGCCCTAACCCCAGCTCATTATAATTACGTGTCCTCTCCCAAATTCTTTGTACTTACTAGGGATGAGCAAACGTGCTCAGTGATAATAGGATATCACTCAAGAATCTGAGTGCTCGGATGTGCTCAGCACTCGGTGAACATTGGCTGGTGCTCAGATCTGAAGCTCGAATCCCTGCTCTGCATGTTTGGTGCCTGTTACACAGCCAGAAAACATGCAGGATTGCCTGTCAGTCACTGTAGTGCCTAAGCCATCTTACTAGTGGCATTACTGTGATTGGCTGGCCGCATTGCATCATCAGGGGTTATAAAAGAACAAGTGCCGCCATGCTTGGCACACAGATGCCATTGCACAGCTCAGGGACAGTACTTACTGGAGGGAGAGAGTGGTTGTCCAGGCCTGTGTGTGCACAGTTTAATGAATCAGAGTCCTCTGGTGTTGATACTGGTGCTGATGCTGAACCATCATATTAACAGTCCTTGTAAGGGCTAATCCTGTGCTTTCCTGTTTGTATCAGATACATTATGCATTTAGCCTAGGGAGTTGCAGGAGCAGGGAGAGTGGCAGAATACAGCCTCTTGGCACGGCTTAGGGCTTTGGAGTCTGTTGCTAAACATATATTTTCTGCAGGTGACCATATTTTTTTGGGGGGGGTGAAAAAAATTTACTATATTGTCATGCATAGAGTTTAATGTGGTTAGTGCTGCATTACAATGGTATATAAAACTCTAAAAAGACTTTCAATTATTTTTTCTGCTTTCAATTAGTCATCCATACAGTTTACACTGTGTTCCAAATTATTATGCAAATAATATTTTCTCAGATTTTCCCAAATTACCTATATGAATTTCAGTCATTGTAATTTTCCAGTCAAATAACTATTAGAGTACAAATGAAAGGTTTTTGTACAAACTGCCTATGATAACAGTATATTTAAAAAAAAAAAAAAACTCAAACTGCACTCAAAATGCATGTTCCAAATTATTATGCACATCAGAGTTTTCAACCTTTTCATTTTAATAAAGAACAAAAAAATGGTAATTTTTGAAATTATAAGCATTAGCAGGTTATTACAAACTGAAATCAAACAGTTTTCAACTCAAAACTTTATTCTAGGTGATGTTACATTTGCACATAGGACCCCTTGTTCGAAAGGAGCTTCTGAACTCTCTTGTCCATTAAATTTGTCAGGTTTTGGATGGTTTCTGCTTCAATTGTTTTGCATGAGGACAGAATACCCTCCCAGAGCTGTTGCTTAGATGTCAACTGCCTCCCGCCATCATAGACACACCTTTTGATGATGCTCCAGAGGTTCTCAATGGGGTTGAGGTCAGGGGAGCATGGGTGCCACACCATAAGTTTGTCCCCTTTTATGCCCATATCAGCCAGAGATGCAGATGTGTTATGTGCAGCATGAGAAGGGGCATTATCATGCATGAAAATGATCTTGCTGCGGAATGCACAGTTCTTCTTCTTGAACCATGGAAGGAAGTGCTGTTTGAGAAACTCAACATACATTATGGAGTTCATCTTTACCCCTTCAGGGATCCTAAAAGGGCCGACAATTTCTCTCCCCATGATTCCAGCCCAAAACATTACTCCACCTCCTCCTTGTTAGCACCATAGCTGTGTTTGCATGGGTTGCCCATCAACCAGCCATCCTCCACTCCATCCATCTGGACCATCGAGATCATTTCATGCATGATAATGCCCCGTCTCATGCTGCACATAACACATCTGCATCACTGGCTGCTATGGACATAAAAGGGGACAAACTTATGGTGTGGCACCCATGCTCCCCTGACCTCAACCCCATTGAGAACCTCTGGAGCATCATCAAAAGGAGTGTCTATGATGGCGGGAGGCAGTTGACATCTAAGCAATAGCTCTGGGAGGGCAAAACGATTAAAGCAGAAACCATCCAAAACCTGACAAATTCAATGGATGAGAGAGTTCAGAAGCTCCTTTCGAACAAGGGGTCCTATGTGCAAATGTAACATCACCTAGAATAAAGTTTTGAGTTGAAAACTGTTTGATTTCAGTTTGTAATAACCTGCTAATGCTTATAATTTCAAGAATGATCATTTTTTTGTTCTTTATTAAAATGAAAAGGTTGAAAACTATGCTGTGCATAATAATTTGGAACATGCATTTTGAGTGCAGTTTGAGTTTTTTATTTTTTTACAAATATACTGTTATCATAGGCAGTTTGTACAAAAACCTTTCAATTGTACTCTAATAGTTATTTGACTGGAGAATTACAATGACTGCAATTCATATACAGTACAAACCAAAAGTTTGGACACACCTTCTCATTTAAAGATTTGTCTGTATTTTCATGACTATGAAAATTGTACATTCACACTGAAGGCATCAAAACTATGAATTAACACATGTGGAATTATATACTTAACAAAAAAGTGTGAAACTACTGAAAATATGTCTTATATTCTAGATTCTTCAAAGTAGCCACCTTTTGCTTTGATGACTGCTTTGCACACTCTTGGCATTCTCTTGATGAGCTTCAAGAGGTAGTCAGCGGAAATGGTTTTCACTTCACAGGTGTGACCTGTCAGGTTTAATAAGTGGGATTTCTTGCCTTATAAATGGGGTTGGGACCATCAGTTGTGTTGTGCAGAAGTCTGGTGGATACACAGCTGATAGTCCTACTGAATAGACTGTCAGAATTTGTATTATGGCAAGAAAAAAGCAGCTAAGTAAAGAAAAACGAGTGGCCATCATTACTTTAGGAAATGAAGGTCAGTCAGTGTGAAAAATTCAGAAAACTTTGAAAGTGTCCCCAAGTGCAGTTGCAAAAACCATCAAGCGCTACAAAGAAACCGGCTCACATGAGGACTGCCCCAGGAAAGGAAGACAAAGAGTCACCTCTGCTTCTGAGTATAAGTTTATCCGAGTCACCAGCCTCAGAAATCGCAGGTTAACAGCAGCTCAGATTAGAGACCAGGTCAATGCCACACAGAGTTCTAGCAGCAGACACATCTCTACAACAACTGTTAAGAGGAGACTTTGTGCAGCAGGCCTTCATGGTAAAATAGCTGCTAGGAAACCACTGCTAAGGACAGGCAACAAGCAGAAGAGACTTGTTTGGGCTAAAGAACACAAGGAATGGACATTAGACCAGTGGAAATCTGTGCTTTGGTCTGATGAGTCCAAATTTGAGATCTTTGGTTCCAACCACCGTGTTGTTGTGCGACGCAGAAAAGGTGAACTGATGGACTCTACATGCCTGGTTCCCACCGTGAAGCATGGAGGAGGAGGTGTGATGGTGTGGGGGTGCTTTGCTGGTGACACTGCTGGGGATTTGTTCAAAATTGAAGGCATACTGAACCAGCATGGCTACCACAGCATCTTGCAGCGGCATGCTATTCCATCAGGTTTGCGTTTAGTTGAACCATCATTTATTTTTCAACAGTACAATGACCCCAAACACACCTCCAGGCTGTGTAAGGGCTATTTGACCAAGTAGGAGAGTGATGGGGTGCTACGCCAGATGACCTGGCCTCCACAGTCACCAGTCCTGAACCCAATCGAGATGGTTTGGGGTGAGCTGGACCGCAGAGTGAAGGCAAAAGGGCCAACAAGTGCTAAGCATCTCTGGGAACTCCTTCAAGATTGTTGGAAGACCATTTCCGGTGACTGCCTCTTGAAGCTCATCAAGAGAATGCCAAGAGTGTGCAAAGCAGTCATCAAAGCAAAAGGTGGCTACTTTGAAGAACCTAGAATATAAGACATATTTTCAGCTATTTTTCAATTTTTTGTTAAGTATATAATTCCACATGTGTCAATTCATAGTTTTGATGCCTTCAGCGTGAATGTACAATTTTCATAGTCATGAAAATACCGAAAAATCTTTGAATGAGAAGGTGTGTCCAAACTTTTGGTCTGTACTGTAGGTAATTTGAGAATATCTGAGAAAATATTATTTGCATAATAATTTGGAACACAGTGTAATGTGTTTAGTGTTATATTACGGTGGTATTAATCTAAAAAAATAGTTAAAAAAATCTTTCTAGATTGAGTTAGTAATGCATACAGTATAACATGCTTAGTGTTGCATTGCGGTGGTATTACTCTCCAAAAAAACATTAAAAAAATCTTTATGGATTCAATTAGTCATCCATAGAGTTTAACGTGGTTAGTGTTACATTGCGGTGGTATATAAAACTCCAAAAAAAAAGTTCAAATTTTGTGCGGCCACAGTGTGATCAATATCTGCTATTTCTTCTATACCATCTTATTACAGCACACACTTCAGTTTGGGTTTTTCATATATAGCCGCCATTCAACCAGTTCTTTTTGCACAGTGACATTATTACTTCTTTAGATGCATGAGTTACTTTATGCTTTTGATTGTACAATTAGGTCTTTATTATGTATCTGCTTCATCAATGTGTACTAGTGATGAGCGAGCATACTCGCTACTGCTCGAGATGCTCGGCGCTCGCCGAGTATTTCCAGGGTTGCTCGGCGGGTGCTCGGGTCCCCTCCCTGCATGTTTGCCGCTCTTTAGACCGCCAATCAACATGCAGTGATTGCCTGCCTCTCACTGTAATGCCGTAGCCATGTTGTTTGTGGCATTACAGTGATTCGCTGGCCACACAGCATCATCAGGTCTATATCAGACCTGGCGCTGCTGTGCTCGTCACAGGCAAAGTAGGGAGAGGTGCTGCTGCATCAGGGAGAGATTTGCATATGTATGTCACTTGACAAATGGTAAGGTTATAATATTAGAGTTAGGACTGTCCCATAAGGGTTGCTGTGACGTGGCGGGATGGCTTTTACATTATTTTGATCCAAATTATGTTAACTAAATACCCTTCATTATTTATCATCATTTTTATGCACTGTGCGATTTATTCATTTACTTCCAGTTATTTGGGTATTTTGCTTGTCTTTGGTTTTTCTCTGTCTAGAGGCCAAATGTGAACATGCATTTATATTTTGCATGTACATCAGTTTACGTTTCAGTTCAGACTCCCAGGTTTTTTCTTTGTAGTTTAGTGTGCTTAAGTGCATATAAAGGTGTGGCTGCCCTTTGTCTGAGCTGAAAGGTTTATTCTGCCTCTCAGGTCTATGCTTCCACTAGGGGTTCAGTCTCTCTGCTCTTATCAATATATATGTCACTTGACAAATGGTAAGGCTTTAATATTAGAGTTGCCGTGACATGGCAGGATGGCTTTTATATTATTTTGATCAAAATTATTTTAACTAAATAGCCTTTATTATTTATCATTATTTTTATGCACTGTGCGATTTATTCATTGACTTCCAGTTATTTGGGTATTTTGCTAGTCTTTGGCTTTTCTCTGTTTAGTGGCCTTATGTGAACATGCATTTACATTTTGCATGCACATCAATTTACGTTTCAGTTCAGACTCACAGGTTGTTTCTTTGTAGTTTAGTGTGATTCAGTGCATATAAGGGTGTGTCCGCCCTTTGTCTGAGCTGAAAGGTTCATTCTGCCTCTTAGGTCTATGCTTCTACTAGGGGTTCAGTCTCTCTGCCCTTATCCATATATATATACAGTACAGATCAAAAGTTTGGACACACCTTCTCATTTAAAGATTTTTCTGTACTTTCATGACTTTGAAAATTGTACATTCACACTGAAGGCATCAAAACTATGAATTAACACATGTGGAATTATATACTTAACAAAAAAGTGTGAAACAACTGAAAATATGTCTTATATTCCAGGTTCTTCAAAGTAGCCACCTTTTGCTTTGATGACTGCTTTGCACACTCTTGGCATTCTCTTGATGAGCTTCAAGAGGTAGTCACCGGAAATGGTTTTCACTTCACAGGTGTGCCCTGTCAGGTTTAAAAAGTGGGATTTCTTGCCTTATAAATGTAGTTAGGACTAGTGTTGAGCCACCCCCGTAGTGTTCGAGTTCGGTTCGGTTCGTCGAACACCCGTCTGTTAGCCGAACTGTTCGTCGAACACCTTCGAACACCGTTAAAACCAATGGCAGGCAAACAAAAACACATAGAAACACATAGAAAACACCTTCAAAGGTGTCCAAAAGCTGACAAACTGCTCAGAAGACATAACTAACACATGGAAAAGTGACAAGTACATATAGTCATGCGAAAAGAAAAGAGGTGGAGGAGTAAAAGGAGGGGGAGACACAGATATAGGCATGTCATGCCCTTCTAAAATCCAAAAAATTAGAAGCCGGCACGGCCAGTCCGCTCCTGCCCGTGCCACCTCCATGTCGCCGGGTTTGTGCCAGAGCTGCGGTGAACCCTGACGGCCAGTCCTCCTCTCCCAATACTGGTGCCTGTTCGCTGGTGGGTCAAGCGAGCCCCCCTGTGGTGGAGGCAGCTCTAAGCATTTTAATTTAAATTGTCTCTCTAATTTGAATGAATACACTTTAAATCCATTTACAAGGATCTATTGGTGGGCAAGTCTCATGCCAGCAGCCGCGCAATTCCAGCTCCAGTAGCGTCCACTAAAGCTGCTGCAGTTAAAAAGCTTTTATAAGGATCGAGCTCGGCTGTCCACCGCAAGGCATCCTACTGCCAGTCCCAGCCCCTATGCATTGGGGTGCCTCCTGATGCTCTTCACTGAGTATCCCGTGGTCCCGAAGCATTTCCTTTGAAAAAATTAAGTGTCCAAACTACAGGTGGTGTAGCTTGCTTAACAGCCGGGATAATCCGCTGACTAGCAGACACTGCTACTAGGCACAAAGTATTTCCTGGGCTAGATGCAGTTAAAAATTTGTAATTAGATACTCTCGTTGGATGCTGAGAAAGCATTCCATAGAGTCTCCTGGCACGCCATATATTATTCTCTTAAAAAGTTTGGGGTAGGGGTCTAGGGGACCCTTTTATAGCCAAAATTACGGCCCTGTATCGCAATACGTCCCTAGGCTGAAGATAAATGGAACTGTGGCACCCTGAGGGCTCGGTTGCTACATAGGTATTGCACCTCACCCAGAGGTGTGATATCTCACTCTCAGGTAAGGATGGAGTGTGGATCAGGACCCGACACCTGCATGCATTACACCACATTGCCTTGGGGCAGGGTGACCAATATGCCCCTGAGATGGGCACGACAGTTCCTGTCCCTGGCTGGAGTGGGGGGAGGGAACACTGAGGAAGGGGAACCCTGTAGTGCAGGAGAAGGGAGGAAGCAGTTCCTGGGTGCATTGAGAAGGGAGTATAAAAGGTGGGCACCATCTTAGTTCAGTGCAGAGAAGTCTGAGCAGAAGTGACAGGGAGCAGGGGCTCTGCATGACCTCTGCTCCAGAGGCGGGCCTAGTAACAGAGGCCCAGGCCTGGAAGAGGGAGAAGGAAGGAAGAGGAGCGGAGAAGGCTCCAGGAATGAGGAACGAAGGGATCCCAGGGGTGCGGACGGCGAGTCGCCACCGCATACCCGAATCCACCTGCGTGGAGGGGTCAGGCCAAAGGGGGAGACCGGTCCCCGAAACTAGTGGAGGCGGGAAACGACCGTGAGCTAGAAACCAGAGGCTGTGACATTTTATGTGGTGCAGCCCCTCGCTACACCCGCTAGGAAGGCACCACATAGGGTCAGGGAAACTGGCGCCAAGTTTACCAAGAGGAGGCCCGAAGCAGCCAGACAGAAGGGTAGGTAAGAAAGGCCAGACAAAGGACACACAAAGGGGGTCCTGTGAAGCGCTCCAAAGTTATCTGGGAGTTGTCTGAGCCCCACACCTGGTGAGCACAGTACGACGTGGGCAGCCGTTACCTGCAGACGTGGTCTGGATAATAAGAACTGTGAGTAAAGGCCTTGGACTGCATCACTGACTCCGTGTCGTTACTGCTGCTGCCCTGCACCATCACCCCCATCCTACGCATACACTTCCCTGAGGCTATACTTCTCCCGTGGGGAGTTATGCTACGCTCTGCTGCACCCACAACACCAGCCTCAGCGGTCTGCCCTGCAGCGGCGGTTCACTCTGACCGCAATCCACGGGTGGCGTAGTTGGACATTTAAACATCAAAACCACATAAATAGTTCCGCCACTGGTTTGACCGCCCTGAGCCACGGAACCGGGTCGCCGCCACGGAGACTACAACCACCAGCATCCACCAAAAAGGGTCCGGCTCCGGGTGTCCCAAGGCCCAGGGGGTGCGTCAGAACATTTTCATCACCTTTCATAATTACCAATGGGACAAGGTAGGGATGTCCTCTGTCCCCTCTCTTATACATCCTAGTGACGGAGCACCTGCTCTCATCAATTCGCCATAACCCCAATATTAGGTGGATTGAGTTGGGAGGCACCGAGTGCAAGTGCTCTCTATTTGCTGATGATGTCCTAGTATATATCACTCAATCACATATATCCATCCCTGCTGTTATGGCTGAAATAGATCACTTTGTTACATGGTCAAATTTTAAAATCAATGCAGCAAAGTCTGAGGCCCTCGATGTCTCCCTCCCCAAATCCATACAGGATTCCATCCAGTCCAACTTTCTCTTTGCCTGGCCCTCACAGGGTATCAAATACTTAGGAATTCCTATTCATAGAGACCTCTCCCATCTGTGTTATCTTAATTTTGGTCCCTTTATTGAACAACTCCATACAGACCAAGGTTGGCAAGTTAGAACTGTAAGATTCACTACGTGAACCACTGGTGTTTTGTGGAAAAGCACATGTACACTGTGTTCCAAATTATTATGCAAAAAGTGTTTAGGAGTGATAAGGTAAGAATTTGTTTGTTTGTCAGTTAAACTAATTGATGGTGATGTGTGTCAGGGCTCTTTATATCACTGTAAGCAATTGCAGACACCTGTGCTAATTAGTTTGGCAGGTGTGTCCAATGAAAGGCAAGACTACTTAAGAAGGCTGTCCCACATTATTAAGCAGCCTACATTTTCTGCCAAAATGGGAAAGAAAAAGGATGTGTCGGCTGCTGAGAAGCAACAAATTGTGGAGTGTTTAGGTCAAGGCATGACTACAATCAACATTGTGCGATGATCAGGATGAAGTGTCTTGGCAATCAAGAAGTATGTAGCTGATTCACAGTACACACGTGTGCGTGCTGATAAGGGCAAATTGAGGACTTTTTCCTACAGGCAATTACGTCAGGTTAAAAGAGCAGCGGTAAAAAAGCAGTGTCACAGCAGCAGACAAGATTTTGAAGCTGCTGGTGCCTCCAACGTCCCCAGAAAAACAAGATGCAGGGTCCTTCAGAGGTTTGCAGCTGTGCATATGCCATCCTGTCGACCTCCTCTATCCACTTCACACAAGCAGAAACGGCTCCAGTGGGCCAAACATTACATGAAGACTGATTTCAAAACTGTTTTGTTCACGGATGAGTGCTGTGCAACGCTCGATGGTCCAGATGGATGGAGTGGAGGATGGTTGGTTGATGCACACCCCACGCAAACACGGCTACAGCGCCAACAAGGAGGAGGTGGAGTAATGTTTTGGGCTGGAATCATGGGGAGAGAGATTGTCAGCCTCTTTAGGATCCCTGAAGGGGTAAAGATGAACTCCATAATGTATGTGGAGTTTCTCAAACAGCACTTCCTGCCATGGTTCAAGAAGAAGAACCGTGTATTCCACATCAAGATCATTTTTATGCATGATAATGCACAGTCTCATGCTGCACATAACACATCTGCATCTCTGGCTGATATGGGCATAAAAGGGGACAAACTTATGGTGTGACCCCCATGCTCACCTGACCTCTACCCCATTCAGAACCTCTGGAGCATCATCAAAAGGAGTGTCTATGATGGCGGGAGGCAGTTCACATCTAAGCAACAGCTCTGGGAGGGTATTCTGTCCTCATGCAAAACAATTGAAGCAGAAACCATCCAAAACCTGACAAATTCAATGGACGAGAGAGTTCAGAAGCTCCTTTCGAACAAGGGGTCCTATGTGCAAATGTAACATCACCTAGAATAAAGTTTTGAGTTGAAAACTGTTTGATTTCAGTTTGTAATAACCTGCTAGTGCTTATAATTTCATAAATGACCATTTTTTTGGTCTTTATTAAAATGAAAAGGTTGATCGAAGAGTGTGGGGGATCTAAAAGTGTGTCAACACAGTAGTCAGGATTACTTCGAATTCTGACAATCTGAGGGTCATGTTGCAGGTAGTGCAGCAAGAAGGCACTTATGTGTCTTGCGCATCTCGGAGCCCCAAAATTATTTTCCGGGCTAGATGCAGCTAAAAATTATTATTCATTTTAAATCTGGTGGAGCTTAATATAGATGGCCTAATAGAATCAGTACTGCACACTGCTATAAAGCCCAAATAATTTTCCAGCCAAGATACAGATAAACATGATTAGTAATTTGAAAGCTTAAAATGGTTGGTGAGGTGATTTTAACCAATCATCAGGCTTTTACTCTCCCCAGGATGACACAGGGGTAGAAAAGTCGTTTTGGATCCATGATTTGTTCATCTTTATAAACGTGAGTCTGTCTACATTATCAGTGGAGAGCCACGTGCGCTTATCTGTCAGCACACCACCAGCAGCGCTGAACACACGTTCAGACAGAACGCTGGCTGCGGGGCATGACAAGATCTCCAAGGCGTAAGTGGCTAGCTCCGGCCATTTATCCAGATTGGAAGCCCAAAAAGAGCAAGGGTCCAGTGACACAGTCATGGCTTCAATGTTTACTTGGAGATACTCCTGTACCATCGTCTCTAGGCGTTGACTATGTGTCAGACTTCTTGTCTCCTTTGGCCTTGCAAAGGATGGGCTAAAAAAGTGGTGAAATGATTCCGCAAAATTGATGTTACCAGCAGATACTGTGTTTCTGTTACGGTTTGAGTGCTGAACACTCGACGGTCCCACGGTTGGCAAGTTGGAACTGTGAGATTCACTACGTGCACCACTGGTGTTTTGTGGAAAAGCACATGTAAGATTCTGCAACAGTCTCTGCTGATACTCCTGCATGCGTGTGTAGCACCCTGAGGATTCGGCTGCTACAGGGGTATTGCACCTCAACCCAGAGGTGTGATATTCCACTCCCGGGTAAGGATGGAGTGTGGAACTGAGCTCAGATAGACTGCATGCACTACATATATCCCATTTCAGAGGAGCAGGCCGACGGTACTCCCACTTAGAAATGTGCAGGTACAACCGAGCCTGTTCCTGGCTGGAGTGGGAGGGGGGTGGTACATCCCATGTAGTGTAGGGGCAGATAGGGGGAGCAGTCTGGGTAGTGTTAGGAGCTCATTGGGTGCTGGTCACCTGAGCTCACACATAGAGGGATATATAAGGAGGGCACCAACTTAGAATCAGGGTCAGACGCAGAGAGTCAGTCAGCTGCAGAGGACAAGTCTGATGCAGAGAGCAGGAAACAGCAGCCCTGGAGAGAGAGAGAGTGGAGCAGAGAAAGACCCAGAGGGGGAAGACTGAAGGGACCCAAGAACCCAAATTAGAGCACCGGGTGAGGAGTCAGCATCAGGGTACCGGAACCCAAGCTGGTGGGGGCAAAAACAATCCCCAGCCAGAGACCGGAGACCGTGGGCAGAGTCTGTCACGGTCACCCACCACATTCACCCCGAAGGCACACCACATGCAGGGTCAGGGAACCCAGGGCCAAGGGTGTCCCAAAAGAAGGCCCGAGGGAGCTGGACCTAGGTGAATCCCTGGTGGGGACGGCTGAAGAAAGGACAGAGGGAGAGCTCAGGGCCACGCTCCGGACTTGTTTGGGGGTTGGCTGGATCCAGGACCTGGTGGACGCAGCACGGCTCGGGTGGTCACTAGCAGCTGGAGTGACCGAAACATCAGCAGTAAGTAAACTCCCTTAACTGCACAACCCGAGTCTGTCTTCATTGCCGGCTGCACCGCACCACCACAACCCCCATCCTCTGCGCCTGTCCCCTCTGAGGCTATACCCCTCCCGTTGGGGGTTATCCCACCAAGCTGCGCATCCACCATCAGCCTCAGCGGACCCTGCTGCAGCGGCGGCCACAGTGACCGCATCACAACGGGTGGCGTAGTCGACACAAAAGAACTTTAGTAACATCTGTAAAGCTGCCACATAACACTGAGCTTGACGCCCTGGGCACGGGGCCGGGTCACAGCCGCTCGGAGACTACAACCCCCCATCTGATCCGGTGCCGGGTATTCCCCTCAAAAAGGAATATGTCCCAGGGGGCGCGTCAACTTTGGCGTAGTCGGCAGGATTACGTGCCCGCAACACCCGGGTACTGCGTGCCTGAAGAAAAGTGCAAGTTTACCTCAGAAAGAAGTCTCCCGCCAGTTCCGGAGGGTCCACGCCATCGGACTCCATCACCAGTCGTTTCCCGCCGATTGTCCGCCATTTCCAGCTTGTTCCCGCCATCTGCCGAGTTTCCCGCCACTGGGAAGCGATTCCCGCCAAAACCGCAGATTTCCCGCCTTGGAAGAGCAGCGGACGCCATTATGGGCGTGCCAAAGGAGGGCAAGAGGCCACCTCCCATCGTGGGCCAGGACAGAAAATGGCGCCAAAAGTGGAAACCGCCCCCACCAACAGAGACTGTGATGCTGGAGGTGTCTGTCAGCGTGAAAGAACTACCCCTGGAGCTGACAGTCACCGAGTTGCCCCGGGACCGCCCTCGAAGTGGGAGGAGACGAAAGAGAAGAACAAAGATGGGTGTCGCTTGGAGCAGTCTGGAGCGAGCGCACCCGGAGGCAAGAGGTCTAACAAGGAGTAGCGGAGGAGCTCACCCGGAGATGGAGAGAAAGCAGAACAGCACCGGCCCGCTGGCCAGGAGTCTGCTAGAGACCGAGGAAGGAGGGCAGAGCAGCACCGGCCCGCTGGCCAGGAGCCTGCCGGAAGAAGAGCAGAGCAGCACCGACCCGATGGTCAGGAGCCTGCTAGAGTCTACAACCCCGCTAGGTCTAGCGGAGATCTTAGCGCAGCTCCCCCGAGACCGGGAGTGTGCACAAACTGCCTTGGAGGGCCTCGCAAGGAGGATGGCCCGGGTACAGCGCGAGATACTGGCGGAGTGGAGCCGGTAGATGACCCAGCAAGCTGAGACCAGTCAACGGAGCACGCTACCCTGGAAGAGGAAGCAGACCGCCTCTGAGGATGGCGCGGGAGGACCCAAGGCCGGAGACGGCGCCGAGAAGGGAGCCGAACGCATGGAGGCAGGTAAAGGGGACGCCTATACCCCAAGCCGTGACACCGCTTACCTGCCCCAGCTCCCCGTCGCAGAGCCCGAAAGTCCCCCTGCTGTGCCCGTAGCCGCCATGTCACCGCTATGGACTAGGCCCCGACCGGAAGCCGCCGCAGCGACCCCTGTGACGTCACGCGCCTCGACCCGGAGCGTGACAAAGCAGGAAACACCACCAGCCTGGTCGCAAGGCCTAGTACCCCCGGGCGCCGCATCACCAACAGCGCCCCCTACCTCCGCGGAGCCTCCGGCCTGGCCGCAAGGCCAGGTAGCCCAGGGCGCCGCCGTCCTAACGGTGCCCTTCACCTTCCAGGTGCCCCAGGCCTGGCCGCAAGGCCTGGGCAACCCGGGCGCCATCACCACCGCGCCCGCGCCCGCAATACCAAGGGTGCCACACCTGGGGGAGGACCTCTTCAGCCAGCTCACATGGCCGGACGGGCAGCCCTTCATCTGGCCCGAAGGATACCATGAGCTGGGGCGGCAACAGAGACGAGGGCCCTTGTGTGAGCCCCTGATCCCGGCTCCGAAGCCCGTGACTCGGGTCTCGCCTCCTTTGGAAGACGCACAGTTTGAGTGGGACCCCACCGGAGAAGATCTAATGGGGTTCACTCAGGAAACTCGGGCAGTCGCCGCTGAGCGGACTGAGTGTTGTCGTCAGCAGCTAGCAGAGTTTACGAGAGAACGGGAGGAGAGGCGGGCCAGAGAACAACAGGCCCAAATCCGGAGCGCGGAGCAGAAGAGCCGGACTAGGAGGAACCCCCGTGCAGCGCATTGTCCCCGCACCATCGGGACAGTGATAAAGTTCAACCCGCAGCATGGGTGGGGCTTTATTCGGGACCGTAACAACCGCGGTGACATTTTTGTGACTCGCAGAGACGTCGAGTCCCACCTGCCGGAAGGTCACAAAGGCCGTGACCTCTACGTCGGAGACGAAGTTACTTTCACCCGGCACAAGTGTGCCAAAGGACCTTACGCCCTCCACGTACACCGCTTGACGGAGGAGGAGTTGCGGTACGGAGAGGAGGAGCCAGAGGACCCGGACGGGTCTGAAGCAACACCATATCAAGAAAGAGCAGGAGGAAGACGCCGTTGAGTGCGGCCGAGAAGTGATGTAAATAGTTACCCAATCGGGGTATAAAGGAACTGAAACTGGAACTGTTGCTGCTGCTAAAATAGTCCCCGTTGGGACCAGTGAAATGTTTTACCCGTTAACCCCTTCATCCTACAGGCTGAGGACTGTGAGCAGCCATTCCCTTTCCTCTAACTGGCCGAGGACTGAGAGCGGCCAACTTCCAACTCTCCCTGTATATAGTTGCGCGTCCTAAAGCGCCCCCTACCGGTTTTATAGAAAACCAGATTTTCTAAGAGACTGTCGCACTTTTCCCGGACACACGTTGCACAGTGTCCGGAGGAGGAACCAGAGACAAGAGAAGTCTACGAGAAAGTTTTATCTGATAAGATATGTTATATATATAATGTTTTATATGTTTTATATGTTTATATGAAAAATTTGTATGTTTTGGTGTTTTATGTCTTGCAGCCCGAGGACGTGCTGTGATTTACCAGGGGGGAATGTAGCACCCTGAGGATTCGGCTGCTACAGGGGTATTGCACCTCAACCCAGAGGTGTGATATTCCACTCCCGGGTAAGGATGGAGTGTGGAACTGAGCTCAGATAGACTGCATGCACTACATACATCCCATTTCAGAGGAGCAGGCCGACGGTACTCCCACTTAGAAATGTGCAGGTACAACCGAGCCTGTTCCTGGCTGGAGTGGGAGGGGGGTGGTACATCCCATGTAGTGTAGGGGCAGATAGGGGGAGCAGTCTGGGTAGTGTTAGGAGCTCATTGGGTGCTGGTCACCTGAGCTCACACATAGAGGGATATATAAGGAGGGCACCAACTTAGAATCAGGGTCAGACGCAGAGAGTCAGTCAGCTGCAGAGGACAAGTCTGATGCAGAGAGCAGGAAACAGCAGCCCTGGAGAGAGAGAGAGTGGAGCAGAGAAAGACCCAGAGGGGGAAGACTGAAGGGACCCAAGAACCCAAATTAGAGCACCGGGTGAGGAGTCAGCATCAGGGTACCGGAACCCAAGCTGGTGGGGGCAAAAACAATCCCCAGCCAGAGACCGGAGACCGTGGGCAGAGTCTGTCACGGTCACCCACCACATTCACCCCGAAGGCACACCACATGCAGGGTCAGGGAACCCAGGGCCAAGGGTGTCCCAAAAGAAGGCCCGAGGGAGCTGGACCTAGGTGAATCCCTGGTGGGGACGGCTGAAGAAAGGACAGAGGGAGAGCTCAGGGCCACGCTCCGGACTTGTTTGGGGGTTGGCTGGATCCAGGACCTGGTGGACGCAGCACGGCTCGGGTGGTCACTAGCAGCTGGAGTGACCGAAACATCAGCAGTAAGTAAACTCCCTTAACTGCACAACCCGAGTCTGTCTTCATTGCCGGCTGCACCGCACCACCACAACCCCCATCCTCTGCGCCTGTCCCCTCTGAGGCTATACCCCTCCCGTTGGGGGTTATCTCACCAAGCTGCGCATCCACCATCAGCCTCAGCGGACCCTGCTGCAGCGGCGGCCACAGTGACCGCATAACAACGGGTGGCGTAGTCGACACAAAAGAACTTTAGTAACATCTGTAAAGCTGCCACATAACACTGAGCTTGACGCCCTGGGCACGGGGCCGGGTCACAGCCGCTCGGAGACTACAACCCCCCATCTGATCCGGTGCCGGGTATTCCCCTCAAAAAGGAATATGTCCCAGGGGGCGCGTCACGTGCATCCCTTTCTATGGCAGGAATAATTTCTGCAAATTTACTTTTGTACCGGGGATCTAACAGTGTGGCAACCCAGTAGTCAGGATTATTTCTAATTCTCACAATTCGAGGGTCATGTTGCAGGTAGTGCAGCAAGAAGGCACTCATGTGTGTTGCGCATCCAGGAGCACCAAGTCCCTGTTGTGTTGGTGGCGAGGTAACAATCATGCTTCCTTCCTCTGTCCTCTCCCCCCAACCTCGCACAACAGAAATGTGATCAAGGTCTCCCTCATCTGATGAGTCTTCCATCAGTTCGTCCTCCACTTCTCCCTGGGCTCCTGCACCTTCCTCACTAGTTTGGCTGCTACCATGCGCCCTGGTAAAACCATCTCCCCCACCCTCACATGCCTGCCGCCTTGGTGCTGCCGACCGTCTGGACCTTGCAGATGTTAGCCCTTCCGCATACAACTCCTCCGCCTCTACTTCCTCCACCTCCTCTTGTGCCAACACCTGACTCCGAATTCTGTTTAACATGTGCTCCAGCATGTAAATCACCGGAATAGTCATGCTGATAATGGCATCGTCAGCACTAAACATCTTCGTCGCCATTTCAAAACTGTGCAGAAGGGTGCATAGGTCGCTGATCTGAGACCACTCCTCCAGCGTGATTTGCCCCACCTCTGGATTTTGTTGGCCCAGGCTATACGTCAGAACGTATTGCACCAAGGCTTTTCGGTGCTGCCACAGTCGCTGCAACATGTGCAGAGTTGAATTCCACCGGGTAGGCACATCGCATTTTAGCCGGTGAAGTGGCAGGCCCAACGACTTCTGTAGAGATGTAAGTCGCTGAACTGCGGGATGCGAACGGTGGAAGTGAGCACACAGCGACCGTGCCCTCTGCAGAAGGCCATCTAGTCCGGGATAGTGGGCTAAAAATTGCTGGACCACCAGGTTCAACACGTGAGCCATACAAGGCACATGTGTGACATTGCCCCTGCGAAGGGCCGCACCCAGGTTTGCAGCATTGTCGCACACGGCCTTCCCTGGTTTCAGGTCCAGTGGAGACAACCATTCATGAAATTGGTTCTCCAGAGCTGACCACAACTCCTCAGCTGTGTGACTCACATTTCCCAGACATTTCAAAGTAAATACCGCCTGATGACGTTGAGCCCTACTGCCAGCATAGTAAGGAGGTGTGCAGGATCCCTTCTGCGCAGTTAGAAAGCTTGTGGCATGACCAGACAGACTTTGGGTGGAGGTGGAGGACCGAGAGGAGGTTGAGGAGGCAGAAGCAGTGGAGGAACTTTGAGATAAAGAGGATTGACGCGCAACTCGTGGGGACAGCAAGACTTGGACAGCAGCCCCTTGTCCTGCTGTCACCGTAGTTACCCAGGGCCCAGTCAGCGACATGTAACGCCCCTTTTCATGCCTACTCGTCCAAGTGTCTGTCGTGAAATGCACCCTGTCACACACAGAGTTTCTCAAGGAAGCTGTGATGTTGTGTGTGACATGCTGGTGGAGCGCAGGCACACCTTTCTTTGAGAAGTAGTGCCAACTGGGCATCTGGTACTGGGGCACTGCGACGGACATAAGGTCTCGAAAATCCTCTGTGTCCACCAGGCGGAAAGGCAGCATTTCTGTAGCCAAGAGCTTGCAGATGGTGAAATTCAACCTCTTAGCTTTCTCATGGCTAGGAGGAAATGGTCTTTTCCTTGTCCACATCTGAGGGACCGAGGGCTGGCTATTGTGCTTAGACGGGGTTGATAAGGGTGTCCCCGGCAAACTGCCGGTCTGTGAGGAAGATGCAGGCGGACATGTTAGGTTGCCTTGATCCAAAGGTGGTGCTATCGATGTCGGACAGCGCTCAACACCAGCTGGTGTTACCACCTCCAAAGAAAATGATGACCTGCCAATCACGCTGGCTGTTGCGGGTAAAGAGGTGGCAGGTCTGCGCCCCAAAACAGGTGTGACTGCTGTCCCCCCAGTCACAGAGGATGAAGAGGCCGCGGATGCACAAGATATGGCAGACGGTGGTTGGCCCGGCCGGCTAGGCCGCATTGTAGCACAGTGAGCTTCCCACTGCAACTTATGCTTCATGTCCATATGCCGGTTCATGCATGAAGTACTCAAACTATGTATTTTTTGGCCTCTACTTAGCTTTTGCTGACAAATGTTACAGATAACACGAGTTGGGTCATCTTTATAGATCTGAAAAAATGCCCAGGCTATGCAAGGCTTAGCACCCATGCGACCTGAAGAGCCACCACGTCTTGTGGTGAGAGGCAGAGTTGTGTTTGAGGATGCAGTTGTTGACGTGCTTCCAGTACTACGTCTCTGTCCAGGAAGGCGCAACCTGACCTCGTCGTCACTAGCATTCTCCTCCACCTCCTCTGCTGACCTCATCTCTTGGCTGACTGTGGGTTGACAGTAAGTGGGATCTCCAACCTCATCATCATCACCCTGTGTGTTATCACACCCGTCGTCCTCAGAGCCAACCTGTTCCTGCCCTGACAAAAAACTAAAGTTGTCACTCCAATCAGGTATTTGAGTCTCATCATCGTCTTCCTCATTGTCTCCACCAACAGGAGTTACAGTTTGGGAACCTTCAGCGTCTGGTCCTGGATCCGACTCATTAAGATTCTGGGCATCAGTGCAGATCATTTCCTCGTCTGGATTCACAGAAGCGCTGGAGCCGACCTCTGATTCCCAGGCTATAGTATGAGTAAACAGCTCTGCAGACTCAACCATCTATTCTACCTCATACTCAGACGGGCAGCTGGAGATTTGGGAGCTGTGAGGGAGCAAGTGCGATTGGGGTGACACCTTTGAGGACTGGAGTATTTGTGATTTTGAAGTTGATGTGGAGGAGAGCCCACTTAAAGGAACACTTGATATCCGTTGAAGCACCTGCTGTTTTTGTGCCTCATCTGGAATTTGTAGCGATTGGCGTGGCCATAAGAAAGGGAACATATCACATTGTCCGCTAAAAGAAGTAGACATTTTAGTTTGGCTGGAAGATGGTCTTTCTTCTGCAGATGTTACTGTTGCTTTAACACCTACCCCACGGACACAACCTTTTTTCCCCTTCTCAACACGCCTATTCCCCTTTCCACAAGCAGCTGGCCTTTTTCCACTCATTTTGGTGGTTAACTAATTCACAACTCTGGAGTTGTTTGCACAAAAAAACAATGGATGGGAACCGAGCAGAGCTGAGTGGCCAAACTGTGGTATTAGGCCAAAACTATTGGCTGGGTTAGATGCATAAAAAAATTATATTCAATTTGCAACCTGATGGAGGTCAGTATAGATGGACTAATAGAACAAGTCCCACACACAGCTAGAAGCCCAAATATTTTTTCAGAGGTAGATGAAGAAAAAAATTATATTAAGTTTGTAACCTGATGGAGGTCAGTATAGATGGACTAATAGAACAAGTCCCACACACTGCTAGAAGGCCAAATATTTTTTCAGAGCTAGATGCAGAAAAATATTATATTCAATTTGCAACCTGATGGAGGTCAGCATAGATGGACTAATAGACCAAGTCCCACACACTGCTAGAAGCCCAAATATTTTTTCAGAGCTAGATGCAGAAAAAAATTATATTCAATTTGCAACCTGATGGAGGTCAGTATAGATGGACTAATAGAACAAGTCCCACACACAGCTAGAAGGCCAAATATTTTTTCAGAGGTAGATGCAGAAAAAAATTATATTCAGTTTGCAAGCTGATGGAGGTCAGTAAAGATGGACTAATAGAACTAGTCCCACACACTGCTAGAAGGCCAAATATTTGTTCAGAGCTAGATGCAGACAAAAAATTATTTTGAATTTGCAACGTGATGGAGGTCAGTATAGATGGACTAGTAGAACAAGTCCCACACACTGCTAGAAGGACAAATATTTTTTCAGAGCTAGATGCAGAAAAAAATTATATTCAATTTGCAACCTGATGGAGGTCAGTATAGATGGACTAAGAGACCAAGCCCCACACACTGCTAGAAGGCCAAATATTTTTTCAGAGCTAGATGCAGACAAAAAAATATTTTTAATTTGCAACCTGATGGAGGTCAGTATAGATGGACTAATAGAACAAGTCCTACACACTGCTAGAAGCCTAAATATTTTTTCAGAGCTAGATGCAGATAAAAATTATTTTTCATTTGCAACCTGATGGAGGTCAGTATAGATGGACTAGTAGAACAAGTCCCACACACTGCTAGAAGGACAAATATTTTTTCAGAGCTAGATGCAGAAAAAAATTATATTCAATTTGCAACCTGATGGAGGTCAGTATAGATGGACTAAGAGACCAAGCCCCACACACTGCTAGAAGGCCAAATATTTTTTCAGAGCTAGATGCAGACAAAAAAATATTTTTAATTTGCAACCTGATGGAGGTCAGTATAGATGGACTAATAGAACAAGTCCTACACACTGCTAGAAGCCTAAATATTTTTTCAGAGCTAGATGCAGATAAAAATTATTTTTCATTTGCAACCTGATGGAGGTCAGTATAGATGGACTAGTAGAACAAGTCCCACACACTGCTAGAAGGACAAATATTTTTTCAGAGCTAGATGCAGAAAAAAGTTATATTCAATTTGCAACCTGATGGAGGTCAGTATAGATGGACTAATAAAACAAGTCCCACACACTGCTAGAAGCCTAAATATTTTTTCAGAGCTAGATGCAGATAAAAATTATTTTTAATTTGCAACCTGATGGAGGTCAGTATAGATGGTCTAATAGAACAAGTCCCACACACTGCTAGAAGGCCAAATATTTTTTCAGAGCTAGATGCAGATAAAAATAATTTTTAATTTGCAACCTGATGGAGGTCAGTATAGATGGACTAATAGAGCAAGTCCCACACACTGCTAGAAGCCCAAATATTTTTTCAGAGGTAGATGCAGAAAAAAATTATATTCAGTTTGCAACCTGATGGAGGTCAGTATAGATGGACTAGTAGAACAAGTCCCACACACTGCTAGAAGGACAAATAATTTTTCAGAGCTAGATGCAGAAAAAAATTATTTTTCATTTGCAACCTGATGGAGGTCAGCATAGATGGACTAGTAGAACAAGTCCCACACACTGCTAGAAGGCCAAATATTTTTTCAGAGCTAGATGCAGAAAATAATTATATTCAATTTGCAACCTGATGGAAGTCAGTATAGATGGACTAATAGAACAAGTCCCACACACTGCTAGAAGGCCAAATATTTTTTCAGAGCTAGAGGCAGACAAAAAATTATTTTTAATTTGCAACCTGATGGAGGTCAGTATAGATGGACTAATAGAACAAGTCCCACACACTGCTAGAAGGCCAAATATTTTTTCAGAGCTAGATGCAGATAAAAATTATTTTTAATTTGCAACCTGATGGAGGTCAGTATAGATGGACTAATAGAACAAGTCCCACACACTGCTAGAAGCCCAAATATTTTTTCAGAGCTAGATGCAGATAAAAATTATTTTTAATTTGCAACCTGATGGAGGTCAGTATAGATGGACTAATAGAACAAGTCCCACACACTGCTAGAAGGCCAAATATTTTTTCAGAGCTAGATGCAGACAAAAAAATATTTTTAATTTGCAACCTGATGGAGGTCAGTATAGATGGACTAATAGACCAAGTCCCACACACTGCTAGAAGGCCAAATATTTTTTCAGAGCTAGATGCAGACAAAAAAATATTTTTAATTTGCAACCTGATGGAGGTCAGTATAGATGGACTAATAGATCAAGTCCCACACACTGCTAGAAGCCCAAATATTTTTTCAGAGCTAGATGCAGACAAAAAATTATTTTGAATTTGCAACCTGATGGAGGTCAGTATAGATGGACTAGTAGAACAAGTCCCACACACTGCTAGAAGGACAAATATTTTTTCAGATCTAGATGCAGAAAAAAATTATATTCAATTTGCAACCTTATGGAGGTCAGTATAGATGGACTAATAGAATGATGCTATGCCCAAAAGGTTTTACTTCACTAGGTGCAGTAAAAACATTGGTATTCTATACACAGGTGGTGTATCTTACAACACAGATATGCTACTCCACTGACTAACACACTCTGCAATAGGCCAAAAAGGATTAGCTTTGCTAGATTCAGCCAAATGCTGTGAAAAAAACTTGCACAGCACTGGCACAGACCTTCCTGGCAAGAACTGATAGGAACTGATGTAACTTAGTCCTGAAAAGGACTGCAATTACAATTAGTCTTTACTCCCACAACCTATCTATTTAAGAGCACAGACCAGCCTGATAAAAGTCGTAGGAAATGCTGTAACCTAGTCCTTAAAAGGACTGCAATCACAACTATTCCCTACTCCCAAGCTATCTGTAGATTTGTGCAAAAATTGGCTTGAAATTAACAAGGTATAGCGCACACAGCAACAGCGGTGCCGTCTAACACGCAGCTGCAGCAGTGAGAAAATGGTGGTGACGGGGAAAATGGCTGGGTCTTGTAGGGCAAGGACATGTGACATACACTGCCAATGACACATGCCCTTGCTTGTGTGAAAAAAAGCACTTCGCTCCGTGTGTGCGCTGCTGATAGGCTGACAGATTGCACCTCCCCACTGTAAATGCAGTAAAGAGAAAAAAAAATGGAGATCTTCATTATTCCTGCAGAGATCCATCCCCTGCCCCTCCCCCCGTCCCACTGTACACTCAAACTGCGTATTAACATTAATTTTCATCATTACTGAGAAAAAATCCAGTTATGATTTTGGTGCACGAACAGTTATCGAACATAACCTCGAACAGCCGAATTTTTCTCAAATCGTTCGTGTTCGCCGAACGGCTCGAACACCACCCAAAACAGCTCGAATTTGAGATTGGCGAACAGTTCGAGTCGAACAACGCTCATCTCTAGTTGGGACCATCAGTTGTGTTGTGCAGAAGTCAGGTGGATACACAGCTGATAGTCCTACTGAATAGACTGTTAGAATTTGTATGATGGCAAGAAAAAAGCAGCTAAGGAAAGAAAAACGAGTGGCCATCATTACTTTAAGAAATGAAGATCAGTCCTTTCGAAAAATTGGGAAAACTTTGAAAGTGTTCCCAAGTGCAGTTGCAAAAACCATCAAGCGCTACAAAGAAACTGGCTCATATGAGGACCGCAACAGGAAAGGAAGACCAAGAGTCACCTCTGCTTCTGAGGATAAGTTTGTCCGAGTCACCAGACTCAGAAATCGCAGGTTAACAGCCGCTCAGATTAGAGACCAGGTCAAAGCCACACAGAGTTCTAGCAGCAGACACATCTCTACAACAACTGTTAAGAGGAGACTTTGTGCAGCAGGCCTTCATGGTAAATTAGCTGCTAGGAAACCACTGCTAAGAACAGGCAACAAGCAGAAGAAACTTGTTTGGGCTAAAGAACACAAGGAATGGACACTAGACCATTGGAAATCTGTGCTTTGGTCTGATGAGTCCAAATTTGAGATCTGTGGTTCCAACCACCGTGTCTTTGTGCGACGCAGAAAAGGTGAACGGATGGACTCTACATGCCTGTTTCCTACCGGGAAGCATGGAGGAGAAGGTGTTATGGTGTGGGGGTGCTTTGCTGGTGACACTGTTGGGGATTTATTCAAAATTAAAGGCATACTGAACCAGCATGGCTACCACAGCATCTTGCGGCGGCATGCTATTCCATCCGGTTTGCGTTTAGTTGGACCATCATTTATTTTTCAACAGGACAATGACCCCAAACACACCTCCAGGCTGTGTAAGGGCTATTTGACCAAGAAGGAGAGTGATGGGGTGCTACGCCAGATGACCTGGCCTCCACAGTCACCAGACCTGAACCCAATCGAGATGGTTTGGGGTGAGCTGGACCGCAGAGTGAAGGCAAAAGGGCCAACAAGTGCTAAGCATCTCTGGGTACTCCTTCAAGATTTTTGGAAGACCATTTCCGGTGACTACCTCTTGAAGCTAATCTAGACAATGGCAAGAGTGTACAAAGCAGTCATCAAAGCAAAAGGTGGCTACTTTGAAGAACCTAGAATATAAGAAATATTTTAAGTTGTTTCACACTTTTTTGTTAAGTATATAATTCCACATGTGTTAATTCATAGTTTTGCTGCCTTCAGTGTGAATGTACAATTTTCAAAGTCATGAAAATACAGAAAAGTCTTTAAATGAGAAGGTGTGTCCAAACTTTTGGTCTGTACTGTATGTCACTTGACAAATGGTAAGGTTTTATTATTAGAGTTAGGAGTGTCCCATAAGGGTTGCCGTGACATGGCAGGATGGCTTTTACATTATTTTGATCAAAATTATTTTAACTAAATAGCCTTTATTATTTTTCATTATTTTTATGCACTGTGCAATTTATTCATTGACTTCCAGTTATTTGGGTATTTTGCTTGTCTTTGGTTTTTCTCTGTCTAGTGGCCTTATGTGAACATACATTTACATTTTGCATGCACATCAATTTACGTTTCAGTTCAGACTCCCAGGTTGTTTCCTTGCAGTTTAGTGTGCTTCAGTGCATAAAAGGGTGTGACCGCCCTTTGTCTGAGCTGAAAGGTTCATTCTGCTTCTCAGGTCTATGCTTCTACTAGGGGTTCAGTCTCTCTGCCCTTATCCATATGTATGTCACTTGACAAATGGAAAGGTTTTAATATTAGAGCTAGGACTGGCCCATGAAGATTGCCGTGATGTGCGGGATTGCTTTTACATTATTTTAATCAAAATTATGTTAACTAAATACACTTTATTATTTATCATTATTTTTATGCACTGTGTAATTTATTCATTTACTTCCAGGTGTTTGGGTATTTTGCTTGTCTTTGGTTTTTCTTTGTGTATTAGGCAGTGTAGGGAGAAAAACCGTACATTACACATATCCATCTTAACAAACAGTCCTTTTGAGTACTAACTAATCCATCTGCAGAGATATCAGGCAGGCAGTGTATATAGGCAGGCAGGGTATATAGCAGACTGCAGTGCATATAGCACAAGAGGCTGCATTCCAATTTTGCCTTCTGCTGCTGTTAGATATTTCTATACAAAGGCCCAGGTCTCAGGGGCCAGGAATCCTTTTTTTTGGATCTTAATCCTCATTATTTGCTTAAAAAGCAATCCAGAGAACACCGTTTTTCTGCGACATTTGCTTATTGGCACTGCAGAATACAGCCAGGTCCTTTGCATAGTACAGCGCTAGAAATCCAGCTATTTAAAACTGTGCTTTCTCCGTCAAACGGATCACATATACGTTGTCAGAAAATACTGCCATTTCTGGCCTCCATAAAAAATTTCTTTCAGTGTGTCAGTGAAGCAATTCACAGCAGTTTGTTGTTCAAACTACTTACCTACAGGCCAGGTATTTAAAACTGTGTTTTCTCCATTACACGGATCACATATACGTTGTCAGAAAATACTGCCATTTCTGGCATCCATTAAGAATTTTCTTTAGTGTGTCAGTGAAGCAATTCACTCCAGTGTTCTGTTCAAACTACTTATCTACTGGCCAGTTATTTAAAACTCTGTTTTCTCCATCACACGGATCACATATACGTTGTCAGAAAATACTGCCATTTGTGTCCTCCATTAAAAATTTATTTCATTGTGTCAGTGAAGCAATTCACAGCAGTTTGTTGTTGAAACTACTTACCTACAGGCCAGGTATTTAAAACTGTGTTTTCTCCATTACACGGATCACATATACGTTGTCAGAAAATACTGCCATTTCTGGCATCCATTAAAAATTTCTTTCAGTGTGTCAGTGAAGCAATTCACAGCAGTTTGTTGTTGAAACTACTTACCTACAGGCCAGGTATTTAAAACTGTGTTTTCTCCATTACACGGATCACATATACGTTGTCAGAAAATACTGCCATTTCTGGCATCCATTAAAAATTTCCTTTAGTGTGTCAGTGAAGCAATTCACACCAGAGTTCTGTTCAAACTACTTATCTACTGGCCAGGTATTTAAAACTCTGTTTTCTCCGTCACACGGATCACATATACTTTGGCTGAAAATACTGCCATTTCTGGCCTCCATTAAAAAAAAATTTCAGTGTGTCAGTGAAGCAATTCACACCAGTTTGCTGTTCAAACTAGTTACCTACAGGGCAGGTATTTAAAACTCTGTTTTCTCTGTCACACGGATCACATATAAGTTCGCTCCAAACTCAGACATTTGTAGTGAGCGTGGAAGATACTGTCCTCTATTTAAAATGGGCAAGGCACGTGGCAAGGGAAGGGGAACTTGACGTGATGGTGATGGTGCATATAGAGGCCAAAGACAAGGCCGTGGGCAAGCTGAAATTATGCCACAACAAACACCCACATCTTCTCACCTGACCTTCCTGTCCCAATTCCTAGGGGACCGCAGCACACCACTATTGAACCCAGAGTAGTGTCAAAAGGTTGTTGGTTGGATAGCGGATAATGCTTGCAGTCACTTTGCCACCACCACCACCACCATCACCCTGTCTTCCACATGGTCAAGTCTCAGTAGCCGTGAGTCTGAACCACATATTCCTCACCCTGATCCTCCTCCGCCCACCATGCCGAGTGCCCAGAGACAACTGATCCCAGACTTGGACACTCTGAAGAGCTGTTCACTTTTCCATTTATAGATACGGGCCTCTCGCCCGGTCCACTTGAAGCGGGGCAAGAGGAGATCGCGTGTAGCAATGCCCAAATGTTTGAGCAGGCACGGTTACCCGAAGGCGAAGGTGAGAAAGTGTCACAAGAGGTGAACAATGATGAGACACATTTGCCAGAAAGTCTGGAGGAGGACCAGGGTGCGGAAGTGGAAGACGAGGTGGTGGATGATATTGTAACTGACCCAACCTGGCAAGAGGACATGCAGAACGAGGACAGCAGCACACAGGGGGAGGGAGGCAGAGCACCCCAACTGGCAGGAATAAGCAGTGTGGTGGCCGCAGACAGAAGGCAGGCAACCGTTTCCCGTAACACCAACACGAAGGAAGTTGCCAGTACAACTGTTAGGTCTTCCCGAGTTTGGTTGTTTTTTAAAGACTCTTCTGATAACCCCAAAAAGGCCATTTGCACCACATGCCAGGCCAGCATCAGCAGAGGTGGCAAAACGACCAGCCTAACCACCACCAGCATGATCAGGCACATGGCAGCAAAGCACCCGACTTTGTGGGCCGAACCCCAGGGTCCAGAAACAGTGTCTGCAGGTGGCACCGTTGCTTCTTCTGGTGTTGTGCATGCAAGCCAATCCCCTGTCCATGGTGCATGCAAAGATGCCTCCTGCCCTGCACCTGTCGTTGCGCACTCTCAAGTAGCAGCATCAGGAAGCACGTCCATGTCATTGTCCCAACGCAGCGTTCAGTTGTCCATACCCCAGTCCTTGGAATTCAAGCACAAATATGCAGCCAATGCCCCACAGGATACACTACTAAATTCTCACATTTCACGACTGCTTGAGCTCAAATGTTGCCTTTTAAGCTTGTGGAGATGGAAGCATTCTGCAACCTGATGGCGGCGGCCGTCCCTCGGTACTCGGTCCCCAGCTGCCACTATCTCTCCCGGTGTGCCGTCCCCGCATTACACAAGCACATGTCCCAAAATATTACTGTGCCCTCAACAACGCATTTAATGGGAAAGTCCACCTAACCACGGACACGTGAACAAGTGCTTGTGGGCAGGGACGGTACATCTCGTTGACGGCACACTGGATTAACATTGTGGAAGCCGGGACCCATTCGGACCTTGGGACGGAAAACGTCCTCCCGACGCCAAGGATTGCGGGCCCTAGGGCAATCAGGGTTGCCCCCACGGCCTACAGCTCCTGCACCTCATCCTCCTCAGCCTCCTCCTCCTCTTCAGAAAACTAATTAGAAAAAAAAGGATATATAGATCCATTAACTATACACAAGGAGTAACTCAATCAATTCAGAAACATCAACAATTCCTGCCTTTGTTATATGATAGAAATCACATGAAGTAGTCATAGAATAATTAATTATATTTGGTACTTTATTCAACACAGCAAACAGGAAACTTTTTTAAAATTCATTGTTCTGCCCCTAAAAAACCGAATTAAAAACCATGTGCAGTGTGGTCTACATATAACCTTATGACATATGGATAATTATAGATGCCTTTTTATAGATACATATTACTGCACGCAAAATAAGTATCAGTATGCCATTTCATAAACACATATAATAAATACAATTGTTTATAAATCAGTACCAGTAAGGCATTTCACAAATACATACAGTAACCAAGTATCCCAGGCATAGCCTGTATCAAATTGAATAGTATATAATTAAGCATCAAAATACAAACCATTTGCCATGGTAGTAGCCCCACGCTGCCCCGCACCTCCTCCTCTTCAGCCTCCATCTCTGAAATGACGACATCAGTCACAAGCTGGAAGCACTGAAGCACTGCCTTGGCCAAGCGGCAACAGGCTGTGCTGAAGCTAATATGCTTAGGTGAAAAACCGCACAATGCTGAAGAGTTGTGGATAGCTCTGAAAGAGCAGACAAATCTGTGGCTCACACCGCTGAACCTACAGCCAGGCATGGTCATGTGTGACAACGGCCCAAACCTGGTGGCGGCTCTGAGGTGAAGCGAGCTCACACACGTACCATGCCTGGCCCATGTGCTTAACCTCGTGGTTCAGCAATTTCTCAAGTCCTACCTGGAGCTGCCGGATCTGCTAGTTAAAGTACACCGCCTGTGTGCTCATTTTAGAAAGTCAGCTACAGCTTCCGCCACCCTTGCCGTGTTTCAGCAGTGTTTGCAGCTTCCGGCTCACAGACTAGTGTGTGATGTCCCCACGCATTGGAACTCTACACTGCAGATGTTGGGAAGGATTTGTGAGCAGAAGAGGGCAGTTGTGGAGTACCAGCATCAACAAGGCCGTCGGTATTCAGTTCAGACTCCACACATAAGACCTCAGGAGTGGACATGGATGTCAAACATATGTACTGTACCATCCTCCAAAACTTTCAGGACTCCACCAAGATGGTGAGCGTGGATGACGCCATATTTAGCGTCACCATCCCGCTTCTCTGTCTTCTGAAATGCTCTCTGCTCACAATCAAAGAGGATGCATTGCAGGCGGAGCACGATGAGATGGAGCAAGGAACCATATAGGGTGATTACACACAGCCCAGCCTCATCTCATCCCATCGTGGATTGGGTGACAATGAGGAAGAGGAGGAGGAGGAAGGACAGGCGCTAGTTTCATGCACTATAGACAGTATTACCTGCACAGCTGTCATAACGTCTGTTCAGCGTGGATGGCCAGAGGACAGAGAGGAGGAGGAGGAGGAGGAAGAGGAGAGCTTGGTCAGTCATCCTCTTGGTGAGGAAATGGAAGTCTTGCCTGTTAGTAGTCTGGCACGCATGGCTGAGTTTATGTTACGCTGCCTTTCCCATGACCCTCGCATTCTCAAAATTTTGGATGACAGTCATTACTGGTTGGTGACACTTCTAAACCCATACTACAAGGAGAATTTTATATCTCTTATTCCTGAGGCGGACAGGTCTACAAAAATGGGGCTGTACCAGAAGGCCCTTGTTGCGGAACTATTAAAAAATTTCCCATCTGAAAATGCTGGCAGCAGAGGGCACACTTCGTTGGACATCCAAGGAGTACAGGCGTGAGAGACACAACTTCAATCCAGCAGAGGCAGGGGAACACTTTCAAAGTTCTGGGAGAGTTTTCTCAGACCCTCCCATAGCACAGACCATGAGGCGCGGGGTACTCTCACAAGGAGTGCAAAGTTTTGGAAGATGCTGAGGGAGTACCTTGCCGACCACACCAATGACTTCCGTGATTCCTCTGTGCCTTATAATTATTGGGTATCCAAGCTGGATACGTGGAATGTACTGGCTCTCTATGGCTTGGAGGTCCTGGCCTGCCGCCAGCGTTTTAGCAGAGCGGGTTTTTAGTGCCGCTGGGGGAATTATAACTGATAAGCGCATCCGCCTGACAGCTGAAAATGCTAACAGGCTGACTCTTATAAAAATGAACAAGGGCTGGATTGGGCCAGACTTCTCAACACCACCGAATGATAGCAGCGTAACAAAAACTTAAATCCAGTGTCTTTTCTTAGGAAGTGGATTCCCATGCACCTTTTCACACCCACCGATGGGTATACTCTTCCTGATTTTGGCTATTTGCTCTTGTCCTCCCCCTTCTCATCCTCCACCACCATATCACCAGGGTGACCATGGTTCGTGATGCAACACCCACATCATTTTTTTAAAGTGTTTTTATTATGCCGGTAAAAAAAAATTTTTATACAGTATGTTCATGTATATCCCCCAGGGGTAAATGTTTGTCAGCCCAAACACTTGTGCATGGGCAGTACAAGTATAGGAGGCCCGCTCCTTTCTAATGGGAACATTTTTTAATGAGTCCATCGTCCACGTCTCTTCCAAGGGGCATTGAAGTGCCTCCAAATTTTTGGCAGCCCTTGCATTCACTGCATAGGCCAACACTATGGGAGACTCTCTCCTTTTTAATGGGAATTAGTTGTTACTGTGGCCCAGCTCTATGTCTTCTAAATTCTTAGTGGGGTTTTTCCTAAAATTGGTCAGCCATTGGACTCACTGCATAACCTATAACTGTATAGCAGACTCTCTCCCTTCTAATGTTTCTAATGGGAATTTGTCGTACCTTGTTACTGTGGCCCTGCTCTATGTTTCTTTAAATTCTTAATGGGGTTTTTCCTATAATTGTTGAGCCTTTGGACTCACTGCATACACTATAACTGTATAGCATACTCTCTCCTTTCTAATGGGAATTTGTCATTACTGTGGCCCTGCTCTATGTGTCTTTAAATTCTTAGTGGGGCTTTTCCTAAAATTGTTCAGCCTTTGGACTCACTGCATACCCTATAACTGTATAGCAGACTCTCTCCTTTCTAATGGGAATTTGTTGTTACTGTGGCCCTGCTCTATGTGTCTTTAAATTCTTAGTGGGGTTTTTCCTGAAATTGGTCGGCCGTTGCACTCACTGCATGCCCTACATTTGTATAGCAGACCCTCTCATTTCTAATGGGAACATGTTGTACTTGTTACTGTGGCCCTGCTCTATGTGTCTTTAAATTCTTAGTGGGGTTTTCCCTAAAATTGGTCAGCCTTTTGACTCACTGCATACCCTATAACTGTATAGCAGACTCTCTCCTTTCTAATGGGAATTTGTCGTCACTGTGGCCCTGCTCTATGTGTTTTTAAATATTTAGTTGGGATTTTCCTAAAATTTTTCAGCCGTTGGACTCACTGCATACCCTATAACTGTATAACAGACTCTCTGCTTCCAATAGGTGGTGCTATAGAGTACAAGTCCTCTTTTTCTCTGAAGAGGCAATTTGCATATTAAATTTCCCAGAGGAGCATTACATGGCGAATAAGCTTCCTTACCTTGACGTGCCAGAGCTGGTGTGTCACTCTCTATAAGGAGAAATGCTACCCCTTAGACCTCAGTCCAGAGCCTCTCACCTAGCCAAATCAGTTCTCATACTTTGCACTGATGAGGGCCAACAGCCTGAAACACTGTGTCCGCAAATTGAGATTCTGATTTGGCTTTTATCCTAAGTCATGTTGCACGACTCGTTAAAGGGTTGATTGTGACTTGTAGGATTGCTGCATCCAATAGGTGGCGCTATAGAGTACAAGTCCTCTTTTTCTCTGAAGAGGCAATTTGCATATTAAATTTCCCAGAGGAGCATTGCATGGTGAATAAGCCTCCTTACCTTGACGTGTCAGAGCTGGTGTGTCACTCTCCGTAAGGAGAAATGTTATCCCTTAAACTTCAGTCCAGAGCCTCTCACCTAGCCAATCAGTTCTCATACTTTGCACTGACGAGGGCCAACAGCCCAAAACACTGTGTCTGCAAATTGAGATTCTGATTTGGCTTTTATCCTAAGTCATATTGCAGGACTCGTTAAAGGGTTGATTGTGACTTGTAGGATTGCTGCTTCCAATAGGTGGTGCTATAGATTACAAGTCCTCTTTTTATCTGAAGAGGCAATTTGCATATTAAATTTCCCAGAGGAGCACTGCAAGGCGAATAAGCTCCTTACCTTGACGTGCCAGAGCTGGTGTGTCACTCTCCATAAGGAAAAATGTTACCCCTTAGACCTGACTCCTTTCTTATGGGGATTTGTCGTTACTGTGGCCCTGCTCTGTGTGTCTTTAAATTCTTAGTGGGGTTTTTCCTAAAACTGGTCAGCCGTTGAACTCACTGCATACCCCATAACTGAAAAGCAGACCTTCTCCTTTCTAATGGGAACATGTCGTACTTGTTACTGTGGCCCTGCTCTGTGTGTCTTTAAATTCTTAGTGGGGTTTTTCCTAAAATTGGTCAGTCGTTGGACTCACTGCATAGCCTATAACTGTATAGCAGACTCTCTCCTTTCTAATGGGAATTTGTTGTCACTGTGGCCCTGCTCTATGTGTCTTTAAATTATTAGTGGGGTTTTTCCTAAAATTGGTCAGCCGTTGGACTCACTGCATACCCTATAACTGAATAGCAGACCCTCTCCTTTCTAATGGGAATTTGTTGTTACTGTGGCCCTGCTCTATGTGTCTTTAAATACTTAGTGGGGCTTTTCCTAAAATTGTTCAGCCATTGGACTCACTGCATACCCTATAACTGTATAACAGACTCTCTGCTTCCAATAGGTGGTGCTATAGAGTACAAGTCCTCTTTTTCTCTGAAGAGGCAATTTGCATATAAAATTTCCCAGAGGAGCATTGCATGGCGAATAAGCCTCCTTACCTTGACGTGCCAGAGCTGGTGTGTCACTCTCCATAAGGAGAAATGTTACCCCTTAGACCTCAGTCCAGAGCCTCTCACCTAACCAAAGCAGTGCTCATACTTTGCACAGATGAGGGCCAACAGCCCAAAACACCGTGTCTACAAATAGAGATTCTGATTTGGCTTTTATCTTAAGTCATATTGCATGACTCGCTAAAGGGTTGATTGTGACTTGTAGAATTGCTGCTTCCAATAGGTGGCGCTATAGAGTACAAGTCCTCTTTTTCTCTGAAGAGGCAATTTGCATATTAAATTTCCCAGAAGAGCATTGCATGGCGAATAAGCCTCCTTACCTTGACATGCCAGAGCTGGTGTGTCACTCTCCATAAGGAGAAATGTTACCCCTTAGACCTGACTCCTTTCTTATGGAAATTTATCGTTACTGTGGCCCTGCTCTATGTGTACTTAAATTCTTAGTGGAATTTTTTCTAAAATTGGTCAGCCGTTGGACTCACTGCATACCCCATAACTGAATAGCAGACCCTCTCCTTTCTAATGGGAACATGTCGTACTTGTTACTGTGGCCCTGCTCTGTGTGTCTTTAAATTTATAGTGGGGTTTTTCCTAAAATTGGTCAGCTGTTGGACTCACTGCATACCCTATAACTGTATAGCAGACTCTCTCCTTTCTAATGGGAGCATGTCGTTCTTGTTACTGTGGCCCTGCTCTGTGTGTCTTTAAATTCTTAGTGGGGTTTTTCCTAAAATTGGTCAGCCTTTGGACTCACTGCATTCCCTATAACTGTATAGCAGACTCTCTCCTTTCTAATGGGAATTTGTCATTACAGTGGCCCTGATCTATGTGTCTTTAAATTCTTAGAGGGGCTTTTCCTAAAATTGTTCAGCCGTTGCACTCACTGCATACCCTATAACTGTATAGCAGACTCTCTGCTTTCTTATGGTAATTTGTCGTTACTGTGGTCCTGTTTTATGTGTCTTTAAATTCTTAGTGGGGTTTTTTCTAAAATTGGTCAGCCATTGGACTCACTGCATACCCTATAACTACATAGCAGACCCTCTCCTTTCTAAAGGGAACATGTCGTACTTGTTACTGTGGCCCTGCTCTATGTGTCTTTAAATTTTTAGTGGGGTTTTTCCCAAATTTTGGCAGCCCTTGCAGTCACAGCATGGGCATTACCACTATAGGAGACCCGCTCCTTTATAATGAGAACATTTTTTTTTACTGAGACCCTCCTCTGTGTCTCTTCAAAGGGGTATTGGGTTGTGTCTATTGTTGAGCCACCCCCGTAGTGTTCGAGTTCGGTTCGGTTCGTCGAACACCCGTGTGTTCGCCGAACTGTTCGTCGAACTGTTCGTCGAACACCTTCGAACACCGTTAAAACCAATGGCAGGCAAACAAAAACACATAGAAACACATAGAAAACACCTTCAAAGGTGTCCAAAAGCTGACAAACTGCTCAGAAGACACAACTAACACATGGAAAAGTGACAAGTACATATAGTCATGCGAAAAGAAAAGAGGTGGAGGAGTAAAAGGAGGGAGAGACACAGATATAGGCATGTCATGCCCTTCTAAAATCTAAAAAGTGAGAAGCCGACGCGTTCAGTCCGCTCCTGCCCGTGCCACCTCCGTGTCGCCGGGTTTGTGCCAGAGCCGCGGTGAACCCTGACGGCCAGCCCCCCTCTCCCAATACTGGTGCCTGTCCGCTGGTGGGTCGAGCGAGCCCCCCTGTGGTGGAGGCAGCTCTAAGCTTTTTAATTTAAATTGTCTCTCTAATTTGAATGAATACACTTTAAATCCATTTACAAGGATCTATTGGAGGGCAAGTCTCATGCCAGCAGCCGCGTAATTCCAGCTCCAGTAGCGTCCACTAAAGCTGCTGCAGTTAAAAAGCTTTTATAAGGATCGAGCTCGGCTGTCCACCGCAAGGCATCCTACTGCCAGTCCCAGCCCCTATGCCTTGGGGTGCCTCCTGATGCTCTTCACTGAGTATCCCGTGGTCCCGAAGCATTTCCTTTGAAAAAATTAAGTGTCCAAACTACAGGTGGTGTAGCTTGCTTAACAGCCAGGATAATCCACTCACTAGCAGACACTGCTACTAGGCACAAAGTATTTCCTGGGCTAGATGCAGTTACAAATTTGTAATTAGATACTCTCGTTGGATGCTGAGAAAGCATTCCATAGAGTCTCCTGGCACGCCATATATGATTCTCTTAAAAAGCTTGGGGTAGGGGTCTAGGGGACCCTTTTATAGCCAAAATCACGGCCCTGTATCACAATACGTCACCTAGACTGAAGATAAATGGAACTGTAGCACCCTGAGGGCTTGGTTGCTACAGAGGTATTGCACCTCACCCAGAGGTGTGATATCTCACTCTCAGGTAAGGATGGAGTGTGGATCAGGACCCCGACACCTGCATGCATTACACCACATTGCCGTGGGGCAGGACGACCAATATGCCCCTGAGATGGGCACGACAGTCACTGACCCTGGCTGGAGTGGGGGGAGGGAACACTGAGGAAGGGGAACCCTGTAGTGCAGGAGCAGGGAGGAAGCAGTTCCTGGGTGGATTGATAAGGGAGTATAAAAGGTGGGCACCATATTAATTCAGTGCAGAGAAGTCTGAGCAGAAGTGACAGGGAGCAGGGGCTCTGCATGAGCTCTGCTCCGGAGGCTGGCCTAGTAACACAGGCCCAGGCCTGGAAGAGGGAGAAGGAAGGAAGAGGAGCGGAGAAGGCTCCAGGAACGAGGAACGAAGGGATCTCAGGGTTGCGGACGGGCGAGTCGCCACCGCACGCCCGAATCCACCTGCGTAGAGGGGTCAGGCCAAAGGGGGAGACAGGTCCCTGAAACTAGTGGAGGCGGGAAATGACCCTCAGCTAGAAACCGGAGGCTGTGACATTTTATGTGGTGCAGCCCCTCGCTACACCCGCTAGGAAGGCACCACATAGGGTCAGGGAAACTGGTGCCAAGTTTACCAAGAGGAGGCCCAAGGCAGCCAGACAGAAGCGTTGGTAAGAAAGGCCAGACAAAGGACACACAAAGGGGGTCCTGTGAAGCGCTCCAAAGTTATCTGGGAGTTGTCTGAGCCCCTCACCTGGTGAGCACAGTATGACGTGGGCAGCCGTTACCTGCAGACGTGGTCTGGATAATAAGAACTGTGAGTAAAGGCCCTGGACTGCATCACTGACTCCGTGTCGTTACTGCTGCTGCCCTGCACCATCACCCCCATCCTCCGCATACACTGCCCTGAGGCTATACTCCTCCCGTGGGGAGTTATGCTACGCTCTGCTGCACCCACAACACCAGCCTCAGCGGTCTGCCCTGCAGCGGCGGTTCACTCTGACCGCAATCCACGGGTGGCGTAGTCGGACATTTAAACATCAAAACCACATAAATAGTTCCGCCACTGGTTTGACCACCCTGAGCCACGGAACCGGGTCGCCGCCACGAAGACTACAACCACCAGCATCCACCAAAAAGGGTCCGGCTCCGGGTGTCCCAAGGCCCAGGGGGTGCGTCAAAACATTTTCATCACCTTTCACAATCACCAATGGGACAAGGCAGGGATGTCCTCTGTCCCCTCTCTTATACATCCTAGTGACGGAGCACCTGCTCTCATCAATTCGCCATAACCCCAATATTAGGTGGATTGAGGTGGGAGGCACCGAGTACAAGTGCTCTCTATTTGCTGATGATGTCCTAGTATATATCACTCAATCACATATATCCATCCATGCTTTTATGGCTGAAATAGATCACTTTGTTACATGGTCAAATTTTAAAATCAATGCAGCGAAGTCTGAGGCCCTCGATGTCTCCCTCCCCAAATCCATATAGGATTCCATCCAGTCCAACTTTCCCTTTGCCTGGCCCTCACAGGGTATCAAATACTTAGGAATTCCTATTCATAGAGACCTCTCCCATCTATGTTATCTTAATTTTGGGCCCTTTATTGAACAACTCCATATAGACCACGGTTGGCAAGTTAGAACTGTAAGATTCACTACGTGAACCACTGGTGTTTTGTGGAAAAGCACATGTACACTGTGTTCCAAATTATTATGCAAAAAGTGTTTAGGAGTGATAAGGGAAGAATTTGTTTGTTTGTCAGTTAAACTCATTGATGGTGATGTGTGTCAGGGCTCTTTATATCACTGTAAGCAATTGCAGACACCTGTGCTAATTAGTTTGGCAGGTGTGTCCAATGAAAGGCAAGACTACTTAAGAAGGCTGGCTCACATTATTAAGCAGCCTACATTTTCTGCCAAACTGGGAAAGAAAAAGGATGTGTCGGCTGCTGAGAAGCAACAAATTGTGGAGTGTTTACGTCATGGCATGACTACAATCAACATTGTGCGATGATCAGGATGAAGTGTCTTGGCAATCAAGACGTATGTAGCTGATTCACAGTACACACGTGTGCGTGCTGATAAGGGCAAATTGAGGACTCTTTCCTACAGGCAATTACGTGAGGTTAAAAGAGCAGCGGCAAAAAAGTCTTGTCATAGCAGCAGACAAGTTTTTGAAGCTGCTGGTGCCTCCAACGTCCCCCGAACAACAAGATGCAGGGTCCTTCAGAGGTTTGCAGCTGTGCATACGCCATCCTGTCGACCTCCTCTATCCACTTCACACAAGCAGAAACGGCTCCAGTGGGCCAAACATTACATGAAGACTGATTTCAAAACTGTTTTGTTCACGGATGAGTGCCGTGCAGCGCTTGATGGTCCAGATGGATGGAGTGGAGGATGGCTGGTTGATGGACACCCCACGCAAACACGGCTACAGCGCCAACAAGGAGGAGGTGGAGTAATGTTTTGGGCTGGAATCATGGGGAGAGAGATTGTCGGCCCCTTTAGGATCCCTGAAGGCGCTAAAGATGAACTCCATAATGTATGTAGATTTTCTCAAACAGCACTTCCTGCCATGGTTCAAGAAGAAGAACCGTGTATTTCACAGCAAGATCATTTTTTTGCATGATAATGCACCATCTCATGCTGCACATAAAACATCTGCATCTCTGGCTGATATGGGCATAAAAGGGGACAAACTTATGGTGTGACCCCCATGCTCCCCTGACCTCTACCCCATTCAGAACCTCTGGAGCATCATCAAAAGGAGTGTCTATGATGGCGGGAGGCAGTTCACATCTAAGCAACAGCTCTGGGAGGGTATTCTGTCCTCATGCAAAACAATTGAAGCAGAAACCATCCAAAACCTGACAAATTCAATGGACGAGACAGTTCAGATGCTCCTTTCGAACAAGGGGTCCTATGTGAAAATGTAACATCACCTAGAATAAAGTTTTGAGTTGAAAACTGATTTCAGTTTCTAATAACCTGCTAATGCTTATAATTTCAAAAATGACCATTTTTTTGGTCTTTATTAAAATGAAAAGGTTGATCGAAAAGTTTGGGGGATCTAAGAGTGTGGCAACCCAGTAGTCATGATTACTTAGAATTCTGACAATATGAGGGTCATGTTGCAGGTAGTGCAGCAAGAAGGCACTTATGTGTCTTGCGCATCTCGGAGCCCCAAAATTATTTTCCGGGCTAGATGCAGCTAAAAATTATTATTAATTTTAAATCTGGTGCAGCTTAGTATAGATGGCCTAATAGGATCAGTGCTGCACACTGCTACAAAGCCCAAATTATTTTCCAGTCAAGATACAGATAAACATGATTAGTAATTTTAAATCTGGTGGAGCTTATTATAGATGGCCTAACAGAATCAGTGCTGCACACTGCTACAAAGCCCAAATTATTTTCCAGCCAAGATACAGATAAACATGATTAGTAATTTGAAAGCTTAAAACGGTTGGTAGGGTGATTTTAACCAATCATCAAGCTTTTACTCTCCCCAGGATGACACAGGGGTAGAAAAGTCATTTCGGATCCATGATTTGTTCATCTTTATGAACGTGAGTCTGTCTACATTATCAGTGGAGAGCCACGTGCGCTTATCTGTCAGCACACCACCAGCAGCGCTGAACACACGTTCAGACAGAACGCTGGCTGCGGGGCATGACAAGATCTCCAAGGCGTAAGTGGCTAGCTCCGGCCATTTATCCAGATTGGAAGCCCAAAAAGAGCAAGGGTCCAGTGACACAGTCATGGCTTCAATGTTTACTTGGAGATACTCCTGTACCATCGTCTCTAGGCGTTGACTATGTGTCAGACTTCTTGTCTCCTGTGGCCTTGCAAAGGATGGGCTAAAAAAGTGGTGAAATGATTCCGCAAAATTGATGTTACCAGCAGATACTGTGGTTCTGTTACGGTTTGAGTGGTGAACACTTGACGGTCCCACGGTTGGCAAGTTGGAACTGTGAGATTCACTACGTGCACCACTGGTGTTTTGTGGAAAAGCAGATGTAAGATTCTGCAACAGTCTCTGCTGATACTCCTGCATGCATGCATCCCTTTCTATGGCAGGAATAATTTCTGCAAATTTACTTTTGTACCGGGGATCTAACAGTGTGGCAACCCAGTAGTCAGGATTATTTCTAATTCTCACAATTCAAGGGTCCTGTTGCAGGTAGTGCAGCAAGAAGGCACTCATGTGTGTTGCGCATCCAGGAGCACCAAGTCCCTGTTGTGTTGGTGGCGAGGTAACAATCATGCTTCCTTCCTCTGTCCTCTCCCCCCAACCTCGCACAACAGAAATGTGATCAAGGTCTCCCTCATCTGATGAGTCTTCCATCAGTTCGTCCTCCACTTCTTCCTGGGCTCCTGCACCTTCCTCACTAGTTTGGCTGCTACCATGCGCCCTGGTAAAACCATCTCCCCCACCCTCACATGCCTGCCGCCTTGGTGCTGCCGACCGTCTGGACCTTGCAGATGTTAGCCCTTCCGCATACAACTCCTCCTCCTCTACTTCCTCCACCTCCTCTTGTGCCACCACCTGACTCCGAATTCTGTTTAACATGTGCTCCAGCATGTAAATCACCGGAATAGTCATGCTGATAATGGCATCGTCAGCACTAAACATCTTCGTCGCCATTTCAAAACTGTGCAGAAGGGTGCATAGGTCCCTGATCTGAGACCACTCCTCCAGCGTGATTTGACCCACCTCTGGATCTCGTTGGCCCAGGCTATACGTCAGAACGTATTGCACCAGGGCTTGTCGGTGCTGCCACAGTCGCTGCAACATGTGCAGAGTTGAATTCCACCGGGTAGGCACATCGCATTTTAGCCGGTGAAGTGGCAGGCCCAACGACTTCTGTAGAGATGTAAGTCGCTGAGCTGCGGGATGCGAACGGCGGAAGTGAGCACACAGCGACCGTGCCCTCTGCAGAAGGCCATCTAGTCTGGGATAGTGGGCTAAAAATTGCTGGACAACCAGGTTCAACACGTGAGCCATACAAGGCACGTGTGACATTGCTCCGGCGAAGGGCCGCACCCAGGTTTGCAGCATTATCGCACACGGCCTTCCCTGGTTTCAGGTCCAGTGGAGACAACCATTCATGAAATTGGTTCTCCAGAGCTGACCACAACTCCTCAGCTGTGTGACTCACATTTCCCAGACGTTTCAAAGTAAAAACCGCCTGATGACGTTGAGCCCTACTGCCAGCATAGTAAGGAGGTGTGCAGGATCCCTTCTGCGCAGTTAGAAAGCTTGTGGCATGACCAGACAGGCTTTGGGTGCAGGTGGAAGACCGAGAGGAGGTTGAGGAGGCAGAAGCAGTGGAGGAACTTTGACATAAAGAGGATTGACGCACAACTCGTGGGGACGGCAAGACTTGGACAGCAGCGACATGTAACGCCCCTGTCCATGCCTACTCGTCCAAGTGTCTGTGGTGAAATGCACCCTGTCACACACAGAGTTTCTCAAAGAAGCGGTGATGTTGTGTGCGACATGCTGGTGGAGCGCAGGCACACCTTTCTTTGAGAAGTAGTGCCGACTGGGCATCTGGTACTGGGGCACTGCGACGGACATAAGGTCTCGAAAATCCTCTGTGTCCACCAGGCGGAAAGGCAGCATTTCTGTAGCCAAGAGCTTGCAGATGGTGAAATTCAACCTCTTAGCTTTCTCATGGCTAGAAGGAAATGGTCTTTTACTTGTCCACATCTGAGGGACCGAGGGCTGGCTATTGTGCTTAGACGGGGTTGATAAGGGTGTCCCCGGCAAACTGCCGGTCTGTGAGGAAGATGCAGGCGGACATGTTAGGTTGCCTTGATCCAAAGGTGGTGCTATCGATGTCGGACAGCGCTCAACACCAGCTGGTGTTACCACCTCCATAGAAAATGATGACCTGCCAATCACGCTGTCTGTTGCGGGTAAAGAGGTGGCAGGTCTGCGCCCCAAAACAGGTGTGACTGCTGTCCCCCCAGTCACAGAGGATGAAGAGGCCGCGGATGCACAAGATATGGCAGACGGTGGTTGGCCCGGCCGGCTAGGCCGCATTGTAGCACACTGAGCTTCCCACTGCAACTTATGCTTCATATATATATCATGTGCCGGTTCATGCATGAAGTACTCAAACTATGTATTTTTTGGCCTCTACTTAGCTTTTGCTGACAAATGTTACAGATAACACGAGTTGGGTCATCTTTATCGATCTGAAAAAATGCCCAGGCTATGCAAGGCTTAGCACCCATGCGACCTGAAGAGCCACCACGACTTGTGGTGAGAGGCAGAGTTGTGTTTGAGGATGCAGTTGTTGACGTGCTTCCAGTACTACGTCCCTGTCCAGGGAGGCGCAACCTGACCTCGTCGTCACTAGCATCTTCCTCCACCTCCTCTGCTGACCTCATCTCTTGGCTGACTGTGGGTTGACAGTAAGTGGGATCTCCAACCTCATCATCATCACCCTGTGCGTTATCACACCCGTCGTCCTCAGAGCCAACCTGTTCCTGCCCTGACAAAAAAACTAAAGTTGTCGCTCCAATCAGGTATTTGAGTCTCATCATCGTCTTCCTCATTGTCTCCACCAACAGGAGTTACAGTTTGGGAATGAGGGTCTACATTATGGTCAGAACCTTCTGCGTCTGGTCCTGGATCCGACTCATAAAGATTCTGGGCATCAGTGCAGATCATTTCCTCGTCTGGATTCACAGAAGCGCTGGAGTCGACCTCTGATTCCCAGGCTATAGTATGAGTAAACAGCTCTGCAGACTCAACCATCTGTTCTACCTCATACTCAGACGGGCAGCTGGAGATTTGGGAGCTGTGAGGAAGCAAGTGCGATTGAGGTGACACCTTTGAGGACTGGAGTATTTGTGATGTTGAAGTTGATGTGGAGGAGAGCCCACTTAAAGGAGCACTTGATATCCGTTGAAGCACCTGCTGTTTTTATGCCTCATCTGGAATTTGTAGCGATTGGCGTGGCCGTAAGAAAGGGATCTTATCACATTGTCCGCTAAAAGAAGTAGACATTTTAGTTTGGCTGGAAGATGGTCTTTCTTCTGCAAATGTTACTGTTGCTTTAACACCTACCCCACGGACACAACCTTTTTTCCCCTTCCCAACACGCCTATTCCCCTTTCCACCAGCAGCAGGCCTTTTTCCACTCATTTTGTTGGTTAACTAATTCACAACTCTGGAGTTGTTTGCACAAAAAAACAATGGATGGGAACCGAGCAGAGCTGAGTGGCCAAACCGTGTTATTAGGCCAAAACTATTGGCTGGGTTAGATGCAGAAAAAAATTATATTCAATTTGCAACCTGATGGAGGTCAGTATAGATGGACTAATAGAACAAGTCCTACACACAGCTAGAAGCCCAAATATTTTTTCAGAGGTAGATGCAGAAAAAAAATATATTCAGTTTGCAACCTGATGGAGGTCAGTATAGATGGACTAATAGAGAAAGTCCCACACACTGCTAGAAGGCCAAATATTTTTTCAGAGCTAGATGCAGATATAAATTATTTTGAATTTGCAACCTGATGGAGGTCAGTATAGATGGACTAATAGAGAAAGTCCCACACACTGCTAGAAGGCCAAATATTTTTTCAGAGCTAGATGCAGATATAAATTATTTTTAATTTGCAACCTGATGGAGGTCAGTATAGATGGACTAATAGAGAAAGTCCCACACACTGCTAGAAGGCCAAATATTTTTTCAGATCTAGATGCAGAAAAAAATTATATTCAGTTTGCAACCTGATGGAGGTCAGTATAGATGGACTAATAGAACAAGTCCCACACACAGCTAGAAGGCCAAATATTTTTTCAGAGGTAGATGCAGATAAAAATTATTTTTAATTTGCAGCCTGATGGAGGTCAGTATAGATGGACTAATAGAGAAAGTCTCACACACTGCTAGAAGGCCAAATATTTTTTCAGAGCTAGATGCAGATATAAATTATTTTTAATTTGAAACCTGATGGAGGTCAGTATAGATGGACTAATAGAGAAAGTCCCACACACTGCTAGAAGGCCAAATATTTTTTCAGAGCTAGATGCAGAAAAAAATTCTATTCAGTTTGCAACCTGATGTAGGTCAGTATAGATGGACTAATAGAACAAGTCCCACACACTGCTAGAAGGCCAAATATTTTTTCAGAGCTAGATGCAGACAAAAAATTATTTTGAATTTGCAACCTGATGGAGGTCAGTATGGATGGACTAATAGAGAAAGTCCCACACACTGCTAGAAGGCCAAATATTTTTTCAGAGCTAGATGCAGATAAAAATTATTTTTAATTTGCAACCTGATGGAGGTCAGTATAGATGGACTAATAGAGAAAGTCCCACACACTGCTAGAAGGCCAAATATTTTTTCAGAGCTAGATGCAGAAAAAAATTATGTTCAGTTTGCAACCTGATGGAGGTCAGTATAGATGGACTAATAGAACAAGTCCCACACACAGCTAGAAGCCCAAATATTTTTTCAGAGGTAGATGCAGAAAAAAATTATATTCAGTTTGCAACCTGATGGAGGTCTGTATAGATGGATTAATAGAACAAGTCCCACACACAGCTAGAAGCCCAAATATTTTTTCAGAGGTAGATGCAGAAAAAAATTATATTCAGTTTGCAACCTGATAGAGGTCTGTATAGATGGATTAATAGAACAAGTCCCACACACAGCTGGAAGCCCAATATTTTTTCAGAGGTAGATGCAGAAAAAAAATATATTCAGTTTGCAACCTGATGGAGGTCAGTATAGATGGACTAATAGAGAAAGTCCCACACACTGCTAGAAGGCCAAATATTTTTTCAGAGCTAGATGCAGACAAAAAATTATTTTTAATTTGCAACCTGATGGAGGTCAGTATAGATGGACTAATAGAGAAAGTCCCACACACTGCTAGAAGGACAAATATTTTTTCAGAGCTAGATGCAGATATAAATTATTTTTAATTTGCAACCTGATGGAGGTCAGTATAGATGGACTAATAGAGAAAGTCCCACACACTGCTAGAAGGCCAAATATTTTTTCAGAGCTAGATGCAGATAAAAATTATTTTTAATTTGCAACCTGATGGAGGTCAGTATAGATGGACTAATAGAGAAAGTCCCACACACTGCTAGAAGGCCAAATATTTTTTCAGAGCTAGATGCAGAAAAAAATTATATTCAGTTGGCAACCTGATGGAGGTCAGTATAGATGGACTAATAGAACAAGTCCCACACACAGCTAGAAGCCCAAATATTTTTTCAGAGGTAGATGCAGAAAAAAATTATATTCAGTTTGCAACCTGATGGAGGTCTGTATAGATGAATTAATAGAACAAGTCCCACACACAGCTAGAAGCCCAAATATTTTTTCAGAGGTAGATGCAGAAAAAAATTATATTCAGTTTGCAACCTGATGGAGGTCTGTATAGATGGATTAATAGAACAAGTCCCACACACAGCTAGAAGCCCAATATTTTTTCAGAGGTAGATGCAGAAAAAAAATATATTCAGTTTGCAACCTGATGGAGGTCAGTATAGATGGACTAATAGAGAAAGTCTCACACACTGCTAGTAGGCCAAATATTTTTTCAGAGCTAGATGCAGACAAAAAATTATTTTGCATTTGCAACCTGATGGAGGTCAGTATAGATGGACTAATAGAGAAAGTCCCACACACTGCTAGAAGGCCAAACATTTTTTCAGAGCTATATGCAGAAAAAAATTATATTCAATTTGCAACCTGATGGAGGTCAGTATAGATGGACTAATAGAATGATGCTATGCCCAAAAGATTTTACTTCACTAGGTGCAGTAAAAAAATTGGTATTCTATACACAGGTGTTATAGCTTGCAACACAGATAGGCTACTCCACTGACTAACACACTCTGCAATAGGCCAAAAAGGATTAGCTTTGCTAGATTCAGCCAAATGCTGTGAAAAAATCTTGCACAGCACTGGCACAGACCTGCCTGGCAAAAACTGATAGGAACTGATGTAACCTAGTCCTGAAAAAGACTGCAATTACAATTAGTCTTTACTCCCACAATCTATCTATTTAAGAGCACAGACCTGCCTGATAAAAGTTGTAGGAAATGCTGTAACCTAGTCCTTAAAAGGACTGCAATCACAACTATTCCCTACTCCCAAGCTATCTGTAGATTTGTGCAAAAATTGGCTTGAAATTAACAAGGTATAGCGCACACAGCAACAGCGGTGCCGTCTAACACGCAGCTGCAGCAGTGAGAAAATGGTGGCGACGGGGAAAATGGCTTGGTCTTATAGGGCAAGGACATGTGACATACACTGCCAATGACACATGCCCTTGCTTGTGTGAAAAAAAGCACTTCGCTCCGTGTGTGCGCTGCTGATAGGCTGACAGATTGCACCTCCCCACTGTAAATGCGGGAAAGAAAAAAAAAAATGGAGATCTTCATTATTCCTGCAGAGATCCATCCCCTGCCCCTCCCCCCACCCCGCTGTACACTCAAACTGCGTATTAACATTAATTTTCATCATTACTGAGAAAAAATCCAGTTATGATTTTGGTGCACGAACAGTTATCGAACATAACCTCGAACAGCCGAATTTTTCTCAAATCGTTCGTGTTCGCCGAACGGCTCGAACACCGCCCAAAACAGCTCGAATTTGAGATTGGCGAACAGTTCGAGTCGAACAACGCTCATCTCTAGTTGTGTCCAACTGCAGAGTTGTTGAAATCTGTAACACAGCAGCCTGATCTGTGGCTCTAACCGCTGAACATACAGCCAGGCATGGTCATGTGTGACAATGGGCAGAACCTGGTGATGGAGAAATGACACCTAGAGTACATACGGTTTCCCTCTAAGCCAGTCCTTTCACCGAGCTAAATACAACTCCCAGCAAAAAAAACTGTGGACTGGCTCCGTACCGTCCCTAGCCACATTCACCTGTCCACATGTTTGTGGGTAGGTGGTCCTTCCCAGTAAGTGGACTGGGGAGGGCACAGATAATGTTGTGGGACCCGTGCTTGTGGAAGGCGGAGGCGATACCGGGAAAAATAATAGCGGCTGGGGACCCAGTATGGATACCTGGTCGCCGCCGCCATAAGATTGTGGACAGCTTCCGCCTCCACGAGCCTAAAAGGCCACATTTCAAGTGCAAGCAGCTGCCAAGAAATCTGGCAGTTTAGTGTTGCGGCCTGTGGGTGAGTGGCTGGTTGCATACTTGCGCTTGCGTTCCAAGTAACAGAAAACTAAGCAGATAGTGACCTCTATTATCATCATGGCCTCACCTCGGCACTATGAACTCTCCTGAAGGAGAAGCCAGGGCCCACCGGAGGAGTCTCCGGTTGGACATGCTTATGCATGTTATTTCTTAAACCGCATTGCAGATCAGGCCATTGTCAAACTTTGTATTCATGAAATTAAATGCACAAAGAAAGATGTTTGTGTGTCAAAGCACCAACGACAAGAGCGAGTTGATGTTGGACGGGCTGCCATTGCTTCTGTAACAAGCTGCATTAGAGGACTTCCTGGGAGAAATGACACCCAGGGTAGATACGGTTTCCCTCTATGCCAGTCCTTTCACCGAGCTAAATACAACTCTCAGCAAAAAATGCTGTGGACTGGTTCCGTACCGGCCCTGGCCACATTCACCTGTCCACGTGTTTGTGGTTAGGCGGTCCTTCCTAGTAAGTGCACTGGGGAGGGCACTGGTAATGTTGTGGGACCCGTGCTTGTGGAAGGCGGAGATGATACCGGGAGAAATAGTGGCGGCTGAGGACCAAGTATGGACACCCGGCTGCCGCCGACATGAGGTTATGCAAAGCTTCCGCCTCCACGAGCCTAAAAGGCCACATTTCAAGTGAAAGCAGCTTTAGAGGACTTCCTGGGAGAAATGACAGCTGGGTAGATATGGTTTCCCAGGTCCTTTCACCATGCTAAAGAATATGGCTGTGGTGAAATACAACTCAGCAAAAAAAGCTGTGGACTGGCTCCGTACCGTCCCTGGCCACATTCACCTGTCCACATGTTTGTGGTTAGGCGGTCCTTCCCAGTAAGTGCACTGGGGAGGGCACGGGTAGTGTTGTGGGACTGTGCTTATGGAAGGCTGGGACGACACCGGGAGAAACAGTGGCGGCTGGGGACCGAGTATGGATACCCGGCCGCCACCGGCATGAGGTTATGAAAAGCTTCCACCTCCACGAGCCTAAAGGGCCACATTTCAAGTGCAAGCAGCTGTCAAAAATTTGGCAGTATAGTATTGCAGCCTGTGGGTGGGTGGGTGGCTGGCTGGCTGCATACTTGTGCTTGCATTATAAAGGAATAGGGTAGTGACAACTGAATGCTTCAGTGGGACAAGGACGTGGATGGTGATTGTTGCAAGTCTGCAATGACAGGTTCATGGCGGGAGGCATCTTCGCATGCGCCAAGGATCACTTATGATGGGCACACTTTTAGGCAGTGACCTTGGAGTCAGAAATGCTTCCAGAGGTCTTCCCCATGCTGTTCCCATGTCTTTTCAGCACTGTATGCATGTGTCTGATGATGTGTCACACACCAAATGGCCAGATAAGGTTGCAAAATGTTAAAATGACATTTCAGAGTGAATGCATTTGTCTTTGTTGAAAGCAAAGCAAAAGTGCAAAAACGCATCAAAAACACTATGTGTGAATATAGCCCAAGGTGTGGAGGAGTATTTTTGGTTTTGGTTATTTATTTAAAAGTGGCATAATACTCTGACAACGTTGTTGACAGCAGTGACCTGGGAGTCAGAAATGCTTCCAGGGGTCTTCCCTATGCTGTTCCCATGTCATTTGAGCACTGTTCCCATCGATTTGGTTAATTTTAAGGTGCTCCGCAGACTGCCGTGGGTAGCCGCCTGAAAAATGCTTGAGTTTCCCATAGACTTACATTGGGCTCGTTGCTCGTGTCGAGCACCCGAGTATTCCAATTTGCTCGACCCGAGTAGTGTTGAGCCACCCCCGTAGTGTTCGAGTTCGGTTCGGTTCGTCGAACACCCGTGTGTTCACCGAACTGTTCGTCGAACTGTTCGTCGAACACCTTCGAACACCGTTAAAACCAATGGCAGGCAAACATAAACACATAGAAACACATAGAAAACACCTTCAAAGGTGTCCAAAAGCTGACAAACTGCTCAGAAGACACAACTAACACATGGAAAAGTGACAAGTACATATAGTCATGCGAAAAGAAAAGAGGTGGAGGAGTAAAAGGAGGGGGAGACAAAGATATAGGCATGTCATGCCCTTCTAAAATCCAAAAAGTGAGAAGCCGACACATTCAGTCCGCTCCTGCCCGTGCCACCTCCGCGTCGCCGGGTTTGTGCCAGAGCCGCGGTGAACCCTGACGGCCAGCCCCCCTCTCCCAATACTGGTGCCTGTCCGCTGGTGGGTCGAGCGAGCCCCCCTGTGGTGGAGGCAGCTCTAAGCTTTTTAATTTAAATTGTCTCTCTAATTTGAATGAATACACTTTAAATCCATTTACAAGGATCTATTGGAGGGCAAGTCTCATGCCAGCAGCCGCGTAATTCCAGCTCCATTAGCGTCCACTAAAGCTGCTGCAGTTAAAAAGCTTTTATAAGGATCGAGCTCGGCTGTCCACCGCAAGGCATCCTACTGCCAGTCCCAGCCCCTATGCCTTGGGGTGCCTCCTGATGCTCTTCACTGAGTATCCCGTGGTCCCGAAGCATTTCCTTTGAAAAAATTAAGTGTCCAAACTACAGGTGGTGTAGCTTGCTTAACAGCCGGGATAATCCACTGACTAGCAGACACTGCTACTAGGCACAAAGTATTTCCTGGGCTAGATGCAGTTAAAAATTTGTAATTAGATACTCTCGTTGGATGCTGAGAAAGCATTCCATAGAGTCTCCTGGCACGCCATATATGATTCTCTTAAAAAGCTTGGGGTAGGGGTCTAGGGGACCCTTTTATAGCCAAAATCACGGCCCTGTATCGCAATACGTCACCTAGGCTGAAGATAAATGGAACTGTAGCACCCTGAGGGCTCGGTTGCTACAGAGGTATTGCACCTCACCCAGAGGTGTGATATCTCACTCTCAGGTAAGGATGTAGTGTGGATCAGGACCCGACACCTGCATGCATTACACCACATTGCCGTGGGGCAGGGCGACCAATATGCCCCTGAGATGGGCACGACAGTCCCTGTCCCTGGCTGGAGTGGGGGGAGGGAACGCTGAGGAAGGGGAACCCTGTAGTGCAGGAGCAGGGAGGAAGCAGTTCCTGGGTGCATTGAGGAGGGAGTATAAAAGGTGGGCACCATCTTAGTTCAGTGCAGAGAAGTCTGAGCAGAAGTGGCAGGGAGCAGGGGCTCTGCATGAGCTCTGCTCCGGAGGCGGGCCTAGTATCAGAGGCCCAGGCCTGGAAGAGGGAGAAGGAAGGAAGAGGAGCAGAGAAGGCTCCAGGAACGAGGAACGAAGGGATCCCAGGGGTGCGGACGGGCGAGTCGCCACCGCACGCCCGAATCCACCTGCGTGGAGGGGTCAGGCCAAAGGGGGAGACCGGTCCCCGAAACTAGTGGAGGCAGGAAACGACCCTCAGCTAGAAACAGGAGGCTGTGACATTTTATGTGGCCAAGCCCCTCGCTACACCCGCTATGAAGGCACCACATAGGGTCAGGGAAACTGACGCCAAGTTTACCAAGAGGAGGCCCGAGGTAGCCGGACAGAAGGGTTGGTAAGAAAGGCCAGACAAAGGACACACAAAGGGGGTCCTGTGAAGCGCTCCAAAGTTATCTGGGAGTTGTCTGAGCCCCTCACCTGGTGAGCACAGTACGACGTGGGCAGCCGTTACCTGCAGACGTGGTCTGGATAATAAGAACTGTGAGTAAAGGCCCTGGACTGCATCACTGACTCCGTGTCGTTACTGCTGCTGCCCTGCACCATCTCCCCCATCCTCCACATACACTGCCCTGAGGCTATACTCCTCCCGTGGGGAGTTATGCTACGCTCTGCTGCACCCACAACACCAGCCTCAGCGGTCTGCCCTGGAGCGGCGGTTCACTCTGACCGCAATCCACGGGTGGCGTAGTCGGACATTTAAACATCAAAACCACATAAATAGTTCCGCCACTGGTTTGACCGCCCTGAGCCACGGAACCGGGTCGCCGCCACGGAGACTACAACCACCAGCATCCACCAAAAAGGGTCCGGCTCCGGGTGTCCCAAGGCCCAGGGGGCGCGTCAGAACATTTTCATCACCTTTCACAATCACCAATGGGACAAGGCAGGGATGTTCTCTGTCCCCTCTCTTATACATCCTAGTGACGGAGCACCTGCTCTCATCAATTCGCCATAACCCCAATATTAGGTGGATTGAGGTGGGAGGCACCGAGTACAAGTGCTCTCTATTTGCTGATGATGTCCTAGTATATATCACTCAATCACATATATCCATCCATGCTGTTATGGCTGAAATAGATCACTTTGTTACATGGTCAAATTTTAAAATCAATGCAGCGAAGTCTGAGGCCCTCGATGTCTCCCTCCCCAAATCCATATAGGATTCCATCCAGTCCAACTTTCCCTTTGCCTGGCCCTCACAGGGTATCAAATACTTAGGAATTCCTATTCATAGAGACCTCTCCCATCTATGTTATCGTAATTTTGGGCCCTTTATTGAACAACTCCATACAGACCACGGTTGGCAAGTTAGAACTGTAAGATTCACTACGTGAACCACTGGTGTTTTGTGGAAAAGCACATGTACACTGTGTTCCAAATTATTATGCAAAAAGTGTTTAGGAGTGATAAGGGAAGAATTTGTTTGTTTTTCAGTTAAACTCATTGATGGTGATGTGTGTCAGGGCTCTTTATATCACTGTAAGCAATTGCAGACACCTGTGCTAATTAGTTTGGCAGGTGTGTCCAATGAAAGGCAAGACTACTTAAGAAGGCTGTCTCACATTATTAAGCAGCCTACATTTTCTGCCAAAATGGGAAAGAAAAAGGATGTGTCGGCTGCTGAGAAGCAACAAATTGTGGAGTGTTTAGGTCAAGGCATGACTGCAATCAACATTGTGCGATGATCAGGATGAAGTGTCTTGGCAATCAAGAAGTATGTAGCTGATTCACAGTACACACGTGTGCGTGCTGATAAGAGCAAATTGAGGACTCTTTCCTACAGGCAATTACGTCAGGTTGAAAGAGCAGCGGCAAAAAAGCCTTGTCATAGCAGCAGACAAGTTTTTGAAGCTGCTGGTGCCTCCAACGTCCCCCGAACAACAAGATGCAGGGTCCTTCAGAGGTTTGCAGCTGTGCATACGCCATCCTGTCGACCTCCTCTATCCACTTCACACAAGCAGAAACGGCTCCAGTGGGCCAAACATTACATGAAGACTGATTTCAAAACTGTTTTGTTCACGGATGAGTGCCGTTCAGCGCTCGATGGTCCAGATGGATGGAGTGGAGGACGGCTGGTTGATGGACACCCCACGCAAACACGGCTACAGTGCCAACAAGGAGGAGGTGGAGTAATGTTTTGGGCTGGAATCATGGGGAGAGAGATTGTCAGCCCCTTTAGGATCCCTGAAGGCGCTAAAGATGAACTCCATAATGTATGTGGATTTTCTCAAACAGCACTTCCTGCCATGGTTCAAGAAGAAGAACCGTGTATTTCACAGCAAGATCATTTTTTTGCATGATATTGCACCATCTCATGCTGCACATAAAACATCTGCATCTTTGGCTGATATGGGCATAAAAGGGGACAAACTTATGGTGTGACCCCCATTCTCCCCTGACCTCTACCCTATTCAGAACCTTTGGAGCATCATTAAAAGGAGTGTCTATGATGGCGGGAGGCAGTTCACATCTAAGCAACAGCTCTGGGAGGGTATTCTGTCCTCATGCAAAAAAATTGAAGCAGAAACCATCCAAAACCTGACAAATTCAATGGACGAGAGAGTTCAGAAGCTCCTTTCGAACAAGGGGTCCTATGTGAAAATGTAACATCACCTAGAATAAAGTTTTGAGTTGAAAACTGTTTGATTTCAGTTTCTAACAACCTGCTAATGCTTATAATTTCAAAAATGACCATTTTTTTGGTCTTTATTAAAATTAAAAGGTTGATCGAAACGTTTGGGGGATCTAAGAGTGTGGCAACCCAGTAGTCATGATTACTTCGAATTCTGACAATATGAGGGTCATGCTGCAGGTAGTGCAGCAAGAAGGCACTTATGTGTCTTGCGCATCTTGGAGCCCCAAAATTATTTTCCGGGCTAGATGCAGCTTAAAATTATTATTAATTTTAAATCTGGTGAAGCTTTAGTATAGATGGCCTAATAGGATCAGTGCTGCACACTGCTACAAAGCCCAAATTATTTTCCAGTCAAGATACAGATAAACATGATTAGTAATTTTAAATCTGGTGGAGCTTATTATAGATGGCCTAATAGAATCAGTGCTGCACACTGCTACAAAGCCCAAATTATTTTCCAGCCAAGATACAGATAAACATGATTAGTAATTTGAAAGCTTAAAACGGTTGGTAGGGTGATTTTAACCAATCATCAAGCTTTTACTCTCCCCAGGATGACACAGGGGTAGAAAAGTCGTTTCGGATCCATGATTTGTTCATCTTTATGAACATGAGTCTGTCTACATTATCAGTGGAGAGCCGCGTGCGCTTATCTGTCAGCACACCACCAGCAGCGCTGAACACACGTTCAGACAGAACGCTGGCTGCGGGGCATGACAAGATCTCCAAGGCGTAAGTGGCTAGCTCCGGCCATTTATCCAGATTGGAAGCCCAAAAAGAGCAAGGGTCCAGTGACACAGTCATGGCTTCAATGTTTACTTGGAGATACTCCTGTACCATCGTCTCTAGGCGTTGACTATGTGTCAGACTTCTTGTCTCCTGTGGCCTTGCAAAGGATGGGCTAAAAAAGTGGTGAAATGATTCCGCAAAATTGATGTTACCAGCAGATACTGTGGTTCTGTTACGGTTTGAGTGCTGAACACTTGTCGGTCCCACGGTTGGCAAGTTGGAACTGTGAGATTCACTACGTGCACCACTGGTATTTTGTGGAAAAGCACATGTAAGATTCTGCAGCAGTCTCTGCTGATACTCCTGCATGCGTGCATCCCTTTCTATGGCAGGAATAATTTCTGGAAATTTACTTTTGTACCGGGGATCTAACAGTGTGGCAACCCAGTAGTCAGGATTATTTCTAATTCTCACAATTCGAGGGTCATGTTGCAGGTAGTGCAGCAAGAAGGCACTCATGTGTGTTGCGCATCCAGGAGCACCAAGTCCCTGTTGTGTTGGTGGTGAGGTAACAATCATGCTTCCTTCCTCTGTCCTCTCCCCCCAACCTCGCACAACAGAAATGTGATCAAGGTCTCCATCATCTGATGAGTCTTCCATCAGTTCGTCCTCCACTTCTTCCTGGGCTCCTGCACCTTCCTCACTAGTTTGGCTGCTACCATGCGCCCTGGTAAAACCATCTCCCCCACCCTCACATGCCTGCCACCTTGGTGCTGCCGACCGTCTGGACCTTGCAGATGTTAGCCCTTCCGCATACAACTCCTCCTCCTCTACTTCCTCCACCTCCTCTTGTGCCACCACCTGACTCCGAATTCTGTTTAACATGTGCTCCAGCATGTAAATCACCGGAATAGTCATGCTGATAATGGCATCGTCAGCACTAAACATCTTCGTCGCCATTTCAAAACTGTGCAGAAGGGTGCATAGGTCCCTGATCTGAGACCACTCCTCCAGCGTGATTTGCCCCACCTCTGGATCTCGTTGGCCCAGCCTATACGTCAGAACGTATTGCACCAGGGCTTGTCGGTGTTGCCACAGTCGCTGCAACATGTGCAGAGTTGAATTCCACCGGGTAGGCACATCGCATTTTAGCCGGTGAAGTGGCAGGCCCAACGACTTCTGTAGAGATGTAAGTCGCTGAGCTGCGGGATGCGAACGGCGGAAGTGAGCACACAGCGACCGTGCCCTCTGCAGAAGGCCATCTAGTCTGGGATAGTGGGCTAAAAATTGCTGGACAACCAGGTTCAACACGTGAGCCATACAAGGCACGTGAGTGACATTGCCCCGGCGAAGGGCCGCACCCAGGTTTGCAGCATTGTCGCACACGGCCTTCCCTGGTTTCAGGTCCAGTGGAGACAACCATTCATGAAATTGGTTCTCCAGAGCTGACCACAACTCCTCAGCTGTGTGACTCACATTTCCCAGACATTTCAATGTAAAAACCGCCTGATGACATTGAGCCCTACTGCCAGCATAGTAAGGAGGTGTGCAGGATCCCTTCTGCGCAGTTAGAAAGCTTGTGGCATGACCAGACAGGCTTTGGGTGCAGGTGGAAGACCGAGAGGAGGTTGAGGAGGCAGAAGCAGTGGAGGAACTTTGACATAAAGAGGATTGACGCACAACTCGTGGGGACGGCAAGACTTGGACAGCAGCCCCTTGTCCTGCTGTCACCATAGTTACCCAGTGCCCAGTCAGCGACATGTAACGCCCCTGTACATGCCTACTCGTCCAAGTATCTGTGGTGAAATGCACCCTGTCACACACAGAGTTTCTCAAAGAAGCGGTGATGTTGTGTGCGACATGCTGGTGGAGCGCAGGCACACCTTTCTTTGAGAAGTAGTGCCGACTGGGCATCTGGTACTGGGGCACTGCGACGGACATAAGGTCTCGAAAATCCTCTGTGTCCACCAGGCGGAAAGGCAGCATTTCTGTAGCCAAGAGCTTGCAGATGGTGAAATTCAACCTCTTAGCTTTCTCATGGCTAGGAGTTAATGGTCTTTTACTTGTCCACATCTGAGGGACCGAGGGCTGGCTATTGTGCTTAGACGGGGTTGATAAGGGTGTCCCCGGCAAACTGCCGGTCTGTGAGGAAGATGCAGGCGGACATGTTAGGTTGCCTTGATCCAAAGGTGGTGCTATCGATGTCGGACAGCGCTCAACACCAGCTGGTGTTACCACCTCCAAAGAAAATGATGACCTGCCAATCACGCTGGCTGTTGCGGGTAAAGAGGTGGCAGGTCTGCGCCCCAAAACAGGTGTGACTGCTGTCCCCCCAGTCACAGAGGATGAAGAGGCCGCGGATGCACAAGATATGGCAGACGGTGGTTGGCCCGGCCGGCTAGGCCGCATTGTAGCACACTGAGCTTCCACTGCAACTTATGCTTCATGTCCATGTGCCGGTTCATGCATGAAGTACTCAAACTATGTATTTTTTGGCCTCTACTTAGCTTTTGCTGACAAATGTTACAGATAACATGAGTTGGGTCATCTTTATCGATCTGAAAAAATGCCCAGGCTATGCAAGGCTTAGTACCCATGCGACCTGAAGAGCCACCACGACTTGTGGTGAGAGGCAGAGTTGTGTTTGAGGATGCAGTTGTTGACGTGCTTCCAGTACTACTTCTCTGTCCAGGAAGGCGCAACCTGACCTCGTCGTCACTAGCATCTTCCTCCACCTCCTCTGCTGACCTCATCTCTTGGCTGACTGTGGGTTGACAGTAAGTGGGATCTCCAACCTCATCATCATCACCCTGTGCGTTATCACACCCGTCGTCCTCAGAGCCAACCTGTTCCTGTCCTGACAAAAAACTAAAGTTGTCGCTCCAATCAGGTATTTGAGTCTTATCATTGTCTTCCTCATTGTCTCCACCAACAGGAGTTACAGTTTGGGAATGAGGGTCTACATTATGGTCAGAACCTTCTGCGTCTGGTCCTGGATCCGACTCATAAAGATTTTGGGCATCAGTGCAGATCATTTCCTCGTCTGGATTCACAGAAGCGCTGGAGTCGACCTCTGATTCCCAGGCTATAGTATGAGTAAACAGCTCTGCAGACTCAACCATCTGTTCTACCTCATACTCAGACGGGCAGCTGGAGATTTGGGAGCTGTGAGGAAGCAAGTGCGATTGGGGTGACACCTTTGAGGACTGGAGTATTTGTGATGTTGAAGTTGATGTGGAGGAGAGCCCACTTAAAGGAGCACTTGATATCCGTTGAAGCACCTGCTGTTTTTGTGCCTCATCTGGAATTTGTAGCGATTGGCGTAGCCGTAAGAAAGGGATCTTATCACATTGTCCGCTAAAAGAAGTAGACATTTTAGTTTGGCTGGAAGATGGTCTTTCTTCTGCAGATGTTACTGTTGCTTTAACACCTACCCCACGGACACAACCTTTTTTCCCCTTCCCAACACGCCTATTCCCCTTTCCACCAGCAGCAGGCCTTTTTCCACTCATTTTGGTGGTTAACTAATTCACAACTCTGGAGTTGTTTGCACAAAAAAACAATGGATGGGAACCGAGCAGAGCTGAGTGGCCAAACTGTGTTATTAGGCCAAAACTATTGGCTGGGTTAGATGCAGAAAAAAATTATATTCAATTTGCAACATGATGGAGGTCAGTATAGATGGACTAATAGAACAAGTCCCACAAACAGCTAGAAGCCCAAATATTTTTTCAGAGGTAGATGCAGAAAAATTTTTTATTCAGTTTGCAACCTGATGGAGGTCTGTATAGATGGATTAATAGAACAAGTCCCACACACAGCTACAAGCCCAATATTTTTTCAGAGGTAGATGCAGAAAAAAATATATTCAGTTTGCAACCTGATGGAGGTCAGTATAGATGGACTAATAGAGAAAGTCCCACACACTGCTAGAAGGCCAAATATTTTTTCAGAGCTAGATGCAGACAAAAAATTATTTTGAATTTGCAACCTGATGGAGGTCAGTATAGGTGGACTAATAGAGAAAGTCCCACACACTGCTAGAAGGCCAAATATTTTTTCAGAGCTAGATGCAGATAGAAATTATATTCAATTTGCAACCTGATGGAGGTCAGTATAGATGGACTAATAGAGAAAGTCCCACACACTGCTAGAAGGCCAAATATTTTTTCAGAGCTAGATGCAGATAAAAATTATATTCAATTTGCAACCTGATGGAGGTCAGTATAGATGGACTAATAGAACAAGTCCCACACACAGCTAGAAGCCCAAATATTTTTCAGAGGTACTGTAGATGCAGATAAAAATTATTTTTAATTTGCAAACTGATGGAGGTCAGTATAGATGGACTAATAGAGAAAGTCCCACACACTGCTAGAAGGCCAAATATTTTTTCAGAGGTAGATGCAGAAAAAAAATATATTCAGTTTGCAACCTGATGGAGGTCAGTATAGATGGAGTAATAGAACAAGTCCCACACACAGCTAGAAGCCCAAATATATTTTCAGAGGTAGATGCAGATAAAAATTATTTTTAATTTGCAACCTGATGGAGGTCAGTATAGATGGACTAATAGAGAAAGTCCCACACACTGCTAGAAGGCCAAATATTTTTTCAGAGCTAGATGCAGATAAAAATGATATTCAATTTGCAACCTGATGGAGGTCAGTATAGATGGACTAATAGAGAAAGTCCCACACACTGCTAGAAGGCCAAATATTTTTTCAGAGCTAGATGCAGATAAAAATTATATTCAATTTGCAACCTAATGGAGGTCAGTATAGATGGACTAATAGAGAAAGTCCCACACACTGCTAGAAGGCCAAATATTTTTTCAGAGCTAGATGCAGACAAAAAATTATTTTGAATTTGCAACCTGATGGAGGTCAGTATAGGTGGACTAATAGAGAAAGTCCCACACACTGCTAGAAGGCCAAATATTTTTTCAGAAGTAGATGCAGAAAAAAATATATTCAGTTTGCAACCTGATGGAGGTCAGTATAGATGGACTAATAGAGAAAGTCCCACACACTGCTAGAAGGCCACATATTTTTTCAGAGGTAGATGCAGAAAAAAATATATTCAGTTTGCAACCTGATGGAGGTCTGTATAGATGGATTAATAGAACAAGTCCCACACACAGCTAGAAGCCCAATATTTTTTCAGAGGTAGATGCAGAAAAAAATATATTCAGCTTGCAACCTGATGGAGGTCAGTATAGATGGACTAATACAACAAGTCCCACACACAGCTAGAAGCCCAATATTTTTTCAGAGCTAGATGCAGAAAATAATTATATTCAATTTGCAACCTGATGGAGGTCAGTATAGATGGACTAATAGAATGATGCTATGCCCAAAAGATTTTACTTCACTAGGTGCAGTAAAAAAATTGGTATTCTATACACAGGTGGTATATCTTGCAACACAAATAGGCTACTCCACTGACTAACACACTCTGCAATAGACCAAAAAGGATTAGCTTTGCTAGATTCAGCCAAATGCTGTGAAAAAAACTTGCACAGCACTGGCACTGACCTGCCTGGCAAAAACTGATAGGAACTGATGTAACCTAGTCCTGAAAAGGACTCCAATTACAATTAGTCTTTACTCCCACAATCTATCTATTTAAGAGCACAGACCTGCCTGATAAAAGTCGTAGGAAATGCTGTAACCTAGTCCTCTAAAGGACTGCAATCACAACTATTCCCTACTCCCAAGCTATCTGTAGATTTGTGCGAAAATTGGCTTGAAATTAAAAAGGTATAGCGCACACAGCAACAGCGGTGCCGTCTAACACGCAGCTGCAGCAGTGAGAAAATGGTGGCGACGGGGAAAATGGCTTGGTCTTATAGGGCAAGGACATGTGACATACACTGCCAATGACACATGCCCTTGCTTGTGTGAAAAAAAGCACTTCGCTCCGTGTGTGCGCTGCTGATAGGCTGACAGATTGCACCTCCCCACTGTAAATGCGGGAAAGAGAAAAAAAAAATGGAGATCTTCATTGTTCCTGCAGAGATCCATCCCCTGCCCCTCCTCCCACCCCGCTGTACACTCAAACTGCGTATTAACATTAATTTTCATCATTACTGAGAAAAAATCCAGTTATGATTTTGGTGCACGAACAGTTATCGAACATAACCTCGAACAGCCGAATTTTTCTCAAATTGTTCGTGTTCGCCGAACGGCTCGAACACCGCCCAAAACAGCTCGAATTTGAGATTGGCGAACAGTTCGAGTAGAACAACGCTCATCTCTAGACCCGAGTAATGAGTACCTGAGCATTTTAGTGCTCGCTCATCATTAATGTTTACTTATGTTTTCACAATATATTGTATTCATAGATCACCTTATCTGTTTGAGATTGTGCTGTTCCTTCCCTTGATAACACTTAACCTGGGATTAAGAATCCGGTGTAATATATGACCATATTTTTTTCTGTGATATTATGTGAAACAGTTTCATATCTGTTATTTGTATTGGATGGCTTATATACGACATTATAATTAGCCCACTGGACTGCAATTATTTGAGGATTCCCTTTCCCTTTTCTTGTAATTTTTATCTGTTTTTAGTATTTATTGATAAATAAAATTATTTAATTTGAGAAATCAGTTGTGTATTATATTTAGATGTTTTATAGTCATCCATACAGTGTAACATGTTTAGCATTACATTAAGTTGGTATTAACCTCCAATAAAACATTCAAAAATCTTTCTGGATTAAATTACTTATCCATACAGTGTAACATGCTTAGTGCTACATTACGGTGGTATTACTCTCCCAAAAAAAATTCAAAAAATCTTTCTGGATTCAATTAGTCATCCATAGAGTTTAACATGGTTAGTGTTACATTACGGTGGTATATGAAACTCCAAAAAAAAGTTAAAAATTTTGTGCGGCCACAGTGTGGTTAATATGTGCTATTTCTTCTATGCCATCTTATCATAATGTAATGCAGGTGTTAGAATGCAACGCGCAGAGTCACAAAATGAGGGCAGTCAAATAGCTATAAATAATTTATACATGTATATATATTAAACAATCTGACAGGGATTGTATCAGGGGTTAGTAATGAGAACAATATCACAATAGCAATAACAATAGCAATAACACACAATACATCACAATATGAATAACAATAGCAATAAAATACTTCTCTAAAATACTGTATCTAGCCCAAATATGGGATTAGCACTGAAGACCATCAGTTCAGCAAATTGCCCTAGCGGGGGTCTCCGGTTATTCCCGCTAGGCCTTTAATTCTTTTTCTGACAAAGTCAATTAGATCCCGTTTGGCTTGTTCCACCTCACCTGTCCCCCTCCCAACCTGATTCCCCTAAACCCAATTGTTCCCGGTACCATGAGGGAGCAGTTGAAGTGACAGCCCTGTACAGTGATGACACTCATCAGCTTCTGCTGACGTGATCTCTCCAGCACGACTCGTTTCTATCCTCTCTTTGTCCTGTCAGTAGGGGCGGTTTACCAAGTCATGGGTAGGAGGGTCTTGTACATTTCCTTAATGGCGTATCCAAGTCTCGGTCCTCTTCCGTAACCGTGACACCCGAGGGGCCGCTGCGCTGAATTCCGTTCGTCTCGTTCGTCAGCAGCCACCCGTCTTGCTTTATGGGTCTCTCACCCCAGTCTCTCTCGCTGGTTCCTTCAGCATGTTCATCCTGCGTCACGTCTCTCTCTGTGTCTGGCGCCGAAATCACCTCAGGCACTGCGCGCTTGACCGAAATTTTGAAATCCTCTGCTGGAGGTCACCTGACCAGGTCCAATGTGCAAACTTGAAATGCTCACCAGATGGCGCTCTTTCTCCTTATTACAAACATTTTGCATTGATTCTCTGAAAGACTTTTCTCCTTCTATTACATTCCTCCCTCCTTTTTGATCACCATTCCCCGGGCGAGTGGATTCTTTGCGAGATCGATGCCTTCTTCGAGACAGCGTCAGTTCAGACAAGAGTTGAGCACACTCTTCTGTTTTCTGTTGAATCTGAGACCAGATAAACTCCTCTTGAGCATATCGGTTAGGGGGGATCCCGGCATTAGCCCGTTCGGTTCTGCGAGGTACCTCCCGCGAACATGATTCCGGAGGATATAATAAATCAAGCAGTGAAGATTGTAAATCGCCTCCTGATCCATTTTGTATCTCACTTGGGACTGAAGGGCTCAATTGCATTGTAGTCCAACCTTCTTCGTCTTCCAGAGTCACCATGTGTGGCACTTCAGTTAGTTTTTCCGCAGGCTCAATTCTGTTACAGTCCTATGCTTTGGCCAAACAGAAAGGAAAACCTGATACATTTGGGCAATATTAACATGGCGACCTTATTATGCATATTGAATTACATCTTAGAAAGGCTGCCCATAAGGACTATTACATAGGATCATCATATAAATTATACAAGGGGGAAAAAAAGCATAGCTCAGAATAGATGATACCATCACAAGTCGCAGTAAATAGCATAAATTTTATTAGAACAATTGTATGAAAAGATACAAAAATGGGGGTGAAAATACATACGTGAAAGACTCACAATGAATTAAAATGGTACGCACAGTGGAAAAAAAAGGCTCCATATAAAACATAATAACCATGGTATATATAACCTTCTGGGGTAAATTGGAATGGCAAATATCTAGTATATACATATCATTTATGGAGACTGCAAGGAGAGTGTAGATCAATTATAATCAATCATAAGGGGAAGCTATTGCTTCCATAGCAATTACCTGAGATAGCTGAAATAGCTGTCCACGTGCGTGCCAGCCCCGACGCGCGTTTCGGCAATGCGCCTTTGTCAAGCGGTGTAAGAGAAAGTGAAAGGGTGCAGTATAAGGAGGTAACGTCAACCAATGAGAGAAATATCACACGTCGCACCTCCCCGTCCGTCGCTAGTGTATATGCGGTGTGGGGGAACACATGTGAGCTCCCAGAGATGCACCGCGCCGACCGGAAGTGATGTAATAGATACCATGGGAACGGCTGTACACTCTGAAGGTGTCGCCGATGGATCCAGGATGTGTAACTCGAAACCGGAAGTGACGCACCTGTTCCCCCGGTAACCAGGACGCACAACAACAGTGACATCAAATGTGATGTCACAAGCTGGAGGGCGCACAGGGATCACAGGACACGCGCGTACAGGTAAGCGAAACAACATCACTGAGATGGTAAAGCAGGGGAGGCGCATGCGGCCTTTGTAATATATAATGTAATATACTGGAGACATCTGCATAATGACAGAGCCTGTATGTGAATCCATGAATGGAAAAAAACTGTATATTGTGACTCATAAGAAATAGGAACAGTAAATAAAGCAACCAAAAATTGTTATGAGAGCATAGTAAAAATACATTCTGAATTGTTATAACATTGCATAAATATATTGCTGTATAATCAGCACACATGTAAACATCAAAATATATATAGTTCACAAACAATGCAAAGCACAATATAGTGTTAGATAATGTCACCATTCGTATACAATTCAATTACATAATATAGTGCATAGTATCATCCATTATGGATATAAGAAGTATTGCTTGTATATATCATGGAGACAGAATTAGTTGATTCGTCATACAGGATCAAAGGCATCATATAGGTGCATAAGAGGCCGAAGGAACAATAGAAGACGTACCTAATGTGTAAAAGCAATTCAATTAAAATCAATAAAACAATATGATGTTGTTTCGCTTACCTGTACGCGCGTGTCCTGTGGTCCCTGTGCGCCCTCCAGCTTGTGACATCACATTTGATGCCACTGTTGTTGCGAGTCCTGGTTACCGGGGGAACAGGTGCGTCACTTCCGGTTTCGCGTTACACATCCTGGATCCATGGGCGACACCTTCATAGTGTACAGCCGTTTCCATGGTATCTATTACATCACTTCCGGTCGGCGCGGTGCATCTCTGGGAGCTCACATGTGTTCCCCCACACCGCATATACACTAGTGACGGACGAGGAGGTGCGACGTGTGATATTTCTCTCATTGGTTGACGTTACCTCCTTATACTGCACCCTTTCACTTTCTCTTACACCCCTTGACAAAGGCGCATTGCTGAAACGCGCGTCGGGGCTGGCACGCACGTGGACAGCTATTTCAGCTATCTCAGGTAATTGCTATGGAAGCAATAGTTTCCCCTTATGATTGATTATAATTGATCTACACTCTCCTTGCGGTCTCCATAAATGATATATATATACTAGATATTTGCCATTCCAATTTACCCCAGAAGGTTATACATACCATGGTTATTATGTTTTATATGGAGCCTTTTTTTTTTCCACTGTGCGTACCATTTTAATTCATTGTGAGTCTTTCACGTATGTATTTTCACCCCCATTTTTGTATCTTTTCATACAATTGTTCTAATAAAATTTATGCTATTTACTGCGACTTGTGTCGGTATCATCTATTCTGAGCTATGCTTTTTTTTCCCCCTTTGGACAAACAGGGTCGTAGCATATTATGGTGCAACACCCTCGATGTCGTGGCATCTTCCCCTTCAGGCCTAACCTCGTAGACTGAATTCTTTGGATGGATCTGCTTTACCACTCAATATGGTACCGCCTCCGAACGATGATCTAGCTTACTCCCAACCGGTTTGGCCCTTACTAACACACGATCTCTTGATCGGAGTGGGCTCAATGAAATCGGGGCCGTCCTGTATGCTCTACTTCCTGAAATTTATGCGCAACCAGCTTTCTCACTGTATGAAGCAGCCGTCTGTGTTCTCGAATCCAGGTACTCGGACTGCTGTATAGACTGGGATCTTCTGAGTCTAGCTCCAGCTCAGCAATCTCTCACCCATTCCTTCCAAGCAGCAGCATATAGGGTGTGTAACCAGTAGTCACATGAACGCGATTATTATACACACACGAACTCGGGCCATTTAATTTTCTTGTCCTCTTCCAACGTCTGTAACATCTGCCACAAGGTTTGGTTGAAGCGCTCACATGTCCCATTTCCCTGGGGGTGATAGGGTGTTATTCGAGATCTGTTCATCCCATAGATATGATATAACTCACCCATGACTCGCCCTTGGAAGCAGGCCCTTTGGTCAGAATGTATCCGCTTCAGACACCCATAGATCCGAATGAAATCTTGACAAATGGCCTTGGCTGCGGTTTCTGCCGTCTGATCCCGAGTAGGTGTCACCACTGCAAACTTGGTGAAGTGATCCGTCATTACCAAACAATGTCCGTAACCTTTGTATTAAGCTCCGATCGTCAGATAATTGATCATCAGAACCTCTAATGGTGCAGAAGTTCGGATGGTCTGAATGGGAGCTTTTTGTTCAGGAGGCTTGTTCAACTCACATTGCCGACACTTTCGGCAAACTTCTTCGATTTCTTGCCACAGTTGGGGCCAATATACAAGTTGTAGTAACCACCGGAATTTTTTCTCCACGCCGAAATGGGCACCGCTTCCATGAGCCTCCTGGGCTAACTGTGTTACTAGTGTTCCTGGGACTAATACCTGCCAGGTCACGTCAAACTCTCGAGGTAGCTGTATTTTCCGGCATAGCAAGCCATCCTTCAAGAAGATTCTTTCCCACTGACCTAAGATTTGTAAGGTAGTTGGGAGTGAAGCAGCTCTAGCCTCCTGGTCGGGTCTCTGACCTAGAGCGACCCATTCCCTAAGCTTTTCCAACTTTGGGTCGAACTGTTGCAACTGTATCCACTCGTCTCTTGAGCTACCCAGGATTTGAGTGGGCATTGCCTTTTCTTTGGAGTTCTGAGCATCAATTACAGCTGCAGCGAATTGACGAAAATCTGGAGTCTCGTCACCTTCCAGATCTTCATCTATATCTCTCTTCGGCCCTATCTGAGTGACCCGGGACAGAGCATCTGCATGGGTGTTCAGGGCCTTAGACCGATAAACGATTTTGTACTGATATTTAGAAATCCTTGCAACCCACCGTTGTTCCAATGCGCCCAACTTAGCTTTTTCCAAATGAGCCAAAGGATTGTTGTCCGTCCGCACTTGTACTTCTGAACTTGACAAGTTCTCCGCAAATTTCTCAGTAATGGCCCATACCAGTGCCAGTAGCTCCAGTTTTAACGAACTGTAGTTATCAGGATTCTTCTCAGTGTCCCAAAGTGACCGACTGGCATATGCGATCACCCACTCTTTTACTTCTTGAGGAAACACTTGAGCCAACACTCCTCCCAGTCCACGTAGACTTCCATCAGTGTACAAAACAAAAGGCTGTGAGAAAGCAGCATAGGCCAGTATTGGGGCATTCTTTAGCGCCATTTTCAATGCTCAAAACGCCTCTTCTTGTCATGGTCCCCACTGAATAGGTTTCCACTTTGCTCCTCCAGCCGATCCCCTCAGTAATTCATTGAGCGGGACCGCAATCTTAGCGAAGTCTTTTATGAATCTGCGGTAATATCCAGCGAGTCATAGAAATGTTCTCAACTCCCTTAAGTTGACTGGTGTGGGCCACTTCTGCACTGCAGCTACTTTCTAAGCAGTGGGATACACTACCGCACCGGACACAGTGTGCTCCAAATATTCAATTTCTCGGTTGAAGAGATGACACTTACCAGACTTGATTTTCAATCCATGCCTCTGAATTCATTCTAGCACTTGTTCCAGTCGGCAGAGATGATCTTCAAATGTGGCTGAATAAATAATTATATCATCCAGATAAATGAAAGTAGCTTCGAAGTTGAGGTCCCCCAAGCATCTCTCCATAAATCTTTGGAATGTTCCTGGTGCATTTGTCTGCCAGAACAGCATCCAGTTAAACTCAAACAAACCCATAGGAAGAACAAAGGCAGTTTTCAGATGATCTTTCTCAGCTACTGGGACCTACCAATAGCCACTGGCCAGGTCAAGAGAAGAGAAGAATTTAGCACTTCCTAATTATGATAGAGATTCTTCTATTCGGGGTAATGGGTAAGAGTCTTGCACAGTACATGCATTCAATATCCGATAATCTACGCAAAATCTCAGAGTACCGTCTTTTTTTCAAACTAGCACAATAGGAGATGCCAAAGGACTCTGCCTTTTGCAAATTACACCATTCCGCAACATATGGGCTAAAAGTTCTTTCACCTCGTGGTACATTTGATGTGGGATCTGCTGATTAATTTCCCGAATGGGAGCCGTATTTCCTGTGGGTATTTCGTGTTGAATATCTCAAGTTTACCCGAAATCATCTTCATGTTGTGTAAACACCCCCTGGTAACACTGTAAAAGTTGATCAATCTGTTTAACTTGTCCAGCTGAGAACTCAGTGAGATTAGCCTCCATTTGCTCCAAGAGACAACGCCCAGCCAAAGGTTCCCTTTTGACTTCTTGCCTGTGAAGGGACACCTCTAGGGTCCATGGTTCTCCATCCACGGGCTACAACTCTATAGCATCCGCTCTGGTTAGGTCCTCTGGCATTATGTAGACCCGTGCTATGTCTTGGCGGGGCAACAACTGTAGGCTTGTGCCACTTAGGTTATTACATCATACGGATACTCGACCCTGACGCACGGTAGCCAGTGTGCGAGCATCCTGAAGTCCAGCAGGCACTTCTTCCCCTTCTATTGGTTCTATTTGGATGTCCATACCCTCTAATGATACATGTGCCCGTACCGGCAGAGTGAGCACAGTCTGTCCTACTGGCAATATCACTGTAGCTTCAGATGGTAAAGACACTCTACCAAGATACTGAGAAGCAACAAGCAATTTTTGAATTTGACTGACTTGTATGAAGTGTTGAAAGACCCTCTTGCTGGCTAGTCATGAGTGGTGCGGGTCCAGTTATTTCTGTCAGAATCTTCAGCCAAGAACTGCTCAACCTCTTAAAGCACATTCATGCCCAGGGTTACAATGGGCCCATCACCTCTAGATCCTGTGGTCAGTATTATCCTCTTTCGGACGAGGTTCTTTCCACATGCACTGACCGACAACCATACTACCCCTGCCACCGGGATCGGTAATTGGTTAGCCGCTACCAATTTGACGGTAGGTTCCTTCCAGTAATGAGCAACCTCTGGAAAATTACTTTGAAAATACGCTTCAGGCATAGTGGTCACCTCAGACCCAGTGTTCATTAAACAACAAATCCGCTGTCCATTGAAATCAGCCCAAATAATAGGCCTCTCAGAGACAATGTCTTCAGAGGTTCTCCTTACACGCCCTGAAGTTTGAAACCCCACGGTATGCTCCACGACCGTGGGAAGTCTTAGTTTAACGGCTGCCCTCGTCTCCTCTTTTATTTATTCGGACAGTCTCTGGAGATATGACCTCTACTGCCACAGGTCCAACATTCCGGTCCTCGCTCTACCGGTGTACTGAGTGCACGACTCGTTGGAACCTGATAGGGACATCTTCCTCGCTCTTGTCTCCGTCCACGTGAGGCAGAGCAGTCCATTTACAAGGGGGCCACAGGGGTCTCTCTAGTAGTGCTCAGTTCATTTCGAAGGTCTCAAATCTCTTGACGTATCTCTTGTGCCTAATCGGGCAACTGAATGAAAGCAGCGTGCGGAGAATTGGGTGAAAGAGGGGTTATTGCCTCATGACTTCTGACATTGGCCTTGAGAACAGGAAATTCTTCCTCCAAGACTCTAGCTTCCACCCCAATCTCTAAGAAACCTAGGCTGGGCCTCAGGCGTAGCCGCTCCTTTAAGATCTGTCTCAGGGAGGGGTCTTTTAAGCCAGCAATCAATTGGTCGCACAATGTTTCATACAATGATCCCAGTCCTCGATTCCCATCTCGAGCCTTATTAATGATATGGGCTGTCACTTCCTGCAATGCATTAATATATTGATTAATAGTCTCATTTTCCTTTTGAACTCTCTGAAATAACCGCAACCGTAAATGCCCCAGATCCGTACTATCACCGTGCATGTCTTCCAGAATTTTGATCACTTTGTCTACAGTGTCACGGTCCCCAGGTGGGCAGTACATTACAGGCTGTCAGGTTTCCCCATCAAGGGTTAAAAGGGCCAACTCAGCCTGGGCTAGGGGATTAAGGGGATACATGCATAGCATACTTTTTAGTCTCTCTACCTAGTCCCACAGTGACGTACCATCCAACATAAATTTGGGAAGGTGACTCAGCATAGCCCCCCAGGGTATAAGTCCACTAACAGACCAAATCACAGACTGATCCCCCATCTCTGCATCTGAATGCTGCATCCTGCCGACTATGCCAAATGTAATGCAGGTGTCAGAATGCAATGCGCAGGGTCACAAAATGAGGGCAGTCAAATAGCTATAAATAATTTATACATGTATATACAGTACAGACCAAAAGTTTGGACACACCTTCTCATTTAAAGATTTTTCTGTAATTTCATGACTATGAAAATTGTACATTCACACTGAAGGCATCAGAACTATGAAATAACACATGTGGAATTATATACTTAACAAAAAAGTGTTAAACAACTGAAAATATGTCTTATATTCTAGATTCTTCAAAGTAGCCACCTTTTGCTTTGATGACTGCTTTGCACACTCTTGGCATTCTCTTGATGAGCTTCAAGAGGTAGTCACTGGAAATGGTCTTCCAACAATCTTGAAGAAGTTCCCAGAGATGCTTAGCACTTGTTGGCCCTTTGGCCTTCACTCTGCGGTCCAGCTCACCCCAAATCATCTCGATTGGGTTCAGGTCTGTTGACTGTGGAGGCCAGGTCATCTGGCGTAGCACCCCATCACTCTCCTTCTTGCTCAAATAGCCCTTACACAGCCTGGAGGTGTGTTTGGGGTCCTTGTCCTGTTTAAAAATAAATGATGGTCCAACTAAACGCAAACCAGATGGAATAGCATGCCACTGAAAGATGCTGTGGTAGCCATGCCGGTTCAGTATGCCTTCAGTTTTGAATAAATCCCCAACAGTGTCATCAGCAAAGCACCCCCACAACATCACATCTCCTCCTCCATGCTTCATGGTGGAAACCAGGCATGTAGAGTCCATCCGTTCACCTTTTCTGCGTCGCACAAAGACACAGTGGTAGGAACCAAAGATCTCATATTTAGACTCACCAGACCAAAGCACAGATTTCCACTGGTCTATTGTCCATTCCTAATGTTCTTTAGCCCAAACAAGTCTCTTTTGCTTGTTGCCTGTCCTTAGCAGTGGTTTCCTAGCAGCTATTTTACCATGAAGGCCTGCTGCACAAAGTCTCCTCTTAAAGTTGTTGGAGAGATGTGTCTGCTGCTAGAACTCTGTGTGGCATTGACCTGGTCTCTAATCTGAGCTGCTGTTAACCTGCAATTTCTGAGGCTGGTGACTCGGATAAACTTATCCTCAGAAGCAGAGGTGACTCTTGGTCTTCCTTTCCTGGGGCGGTCCTCATGTGAGCCAGTTTCTTTGTAGCGCTTGATGGTTTTTGCAACTGCACTTGGGGACACTTTCAAAGTTTGCCCAATTTTTCGCACTGACTGACCTTCATTTCTTAAAGTAATGATGGCCACTCGTTTTTCTTTACTTAGAATTTGTATTATGGCAAGAAAAAAAGCAGCTAACAGTCTATTCAGTAGGACTATCAGTTGTGTATCCACCTGACTTCTGCACAACACAACTGATGGTCCCAACCCCATTTATAAGGCAAGAAATCCCACTTATTAAACCTGACAGGGCACACCTGTGAAGTGAAAAGCATTTCCGGTGACTGCCTCTTGAAGCTCATCAAGAGAATGCCAAGAGTGTGCAAAGCAGTCATCAAAGCAAAAGGTGGCTACTTTGAAGAACCTAGAATATAATACATATTTTCAGTTGTTTCACACTTTTTTGTTAAGCATATAATTCCACATGTGTTAATTCATAGTTTTGATGCCTTCAGTGTGAATGTACAATTTTCATAGTCATGAAAATACAGAAAAATCTTTAAATGAGAAGGCGTGTCCAAACTTTTGGTCTGTACTGTATATTAAACAAACTGACAGGGATTGTAACAGGGGTTAGTAATGAGAGCAATATCACAATAGCAATAACAATAGCAGTAACACAAAATACATCACAATAGGAATAACAATAGCAATAAAATCCTTCTCTAAAATACAGTATCTAACCCAAATATGGGACTAGCACTGAAGTCCATCAGTTCTGCAAATGGCCCTAGCGGGGGTCTCCGGTTATTCCCGCTAGGCCTTTAAGTCTTTTTCTGACAAAGTCAGTTAGATCCCGTTTGGCTTGTTCAACCTCACTCGTCCCTCTCCCAACCTGATACCTTAAACCCGATTGTTCCCGGTACCGTGAGGGAGCGGTTGAAGTGACAGCCCTGTTCAGTGATGACACTCGTCAGCTTCTGCTGACATGATCTCTCCGGCACGACTCGTTTCTATCCTCTTTGTCCTGTCAGTCGGGGTGGTTTACCACGTCGTTGGTAGAAGGGTCTTGTACATTTCCTTAATGGCGTATCCAAGTCCCGGTCCTCTTCCATAACCGTGACACCAGAGGGGCCGCTACTCTGAATCCCGCACTCATTCGCTGGCAGCCACCTGTCTTGCCTTACGGGTCTCTCACCCCGGTCTCTCTCGTTGGTTCCTTCAGCGCATCCGGCCTGCTCACGTCTCTCTCTGTGTCTGGCGCCGAAATCACCTCAGGCACTGCGCGCTCGACCATTAAATTTTGAAATCCTGGAGGTCACTGACCGGGTCCAGCGTCCAAACTTGAAATGCTCACCACATGGCGCTCTTTCTCCTAATTACATACATCTCGCATTGATTCTCTGAAAGACTTTTCTCCTTCTATTACAATAGCACACACTTCAGTTTGGGTATTTTATGCATAGCCGCCATTCAACCAGCTATTTTTGCACAGTGACATTATTACCTCTTTAGATGCATGAGTTACTTTATGCTTTTGATTGTACCATTAGGTCTTTATTACGTATCCGCTTCAGCGATGTTTACTTATGTTTTCACAATATATTGTATTCATAGATCACCTTATCTATTTGAGTGTGTTCTGTTCCTTCCCTTGATTACCCTTAACCTGGCATTAAGAATCGGGTGTAATACATGACCATATTTTTTTCTGTGATATTATGTGAAACAGTTTCATATCTGTTATTTATATTGGATGGCTTACATACTACATTATAATTACCCCACTGGACTGCAATTATTTGAGGATTCCCTTTCCCTTTTCTTGTAATTTTTATCTGTTTTTAGTATTTATTGGTAAATAAAATTATACCATTTGAGCAATCAGTTGTGTATTATGTTTATAGGTTTTATAGTCATCCATACAGTGTAACGTGCTTAGCGTTACATTAAGTTGGTATTAACCTCCAATAAAACGTTCAAAAAATCTTTCTGGATTAAATTAGTTATTTATACAGTGTAACATGCTTAATGTTATATTACGATGGTATCACTCTATAAAAAAAGTTTAAAAAAATCTTTCTAGATTGAATTATAAATCCATACAGTTTAACATGCTTAGTGTTACATTACGGTGGTACCAGGGCCGGCGTCAACACCCGGCGCACCCGGGCAAATGCCGGTGCCCTGAGCAGGCAGAGGGGCCCACTGGCGGTCGCGCACCCCGCTGGGCTATGGGCGGAGGAGAGCGGTGTCTGCGCCCGCCCTTCTCCGCCGCTTGCTCAGGGCCCCGGCAGCTGGATACTTACCTCTCCCCGTGCCTCCACAGATCAGCTGTCTTCCTGCTCTGCGCTCCCTGTGACGTCTCAGGTCAGAGGGCGCGGTGACGCCTTTACACCGCGCCCTCCCCTGAGCCATCACAGGGAGCGCTAAGTGGGAAGACGCCGACAACGCTGGAGTTCGGACCCGAGCAGCGGGCAGAGGACAGCGAGCAGCAGGTAGCAGGTGAGGAGAAGGGAGGTGAGTATTTGATTTTTTTTTTTTTTAATGTATGGAGGCATGGGGCAGTATAAAGAGAAGGGGGGGGCATCCTGCTTGGGGCATTATAAAGAGAGGGGGGGACATCCTGCATGGGGCATTATAAAGAGGGGTGACAGCCTGCATGGGGCATTATAAGGTGGGGAACAGCCTGCATGGGGCATTATAAAGAGGGGGGGGACATCCTGCATGGGTCATTATAAAGAGGAGGGGTGACAGCCTGCATGGGGCATTATAAGGTGGGGAACAGCCTGCATGGGGCATTATAAAGGGGGGGGCAGCCTGTATGGGGCATTCTGTGGGGGGTAACAGCCTGCATGGAGCATTAAAAGGGGGGGCTGTATGGGGCATTATGTGGGGGGGAACAGCCTGCATGGGGCATTATAAGGGGGGCAGCCTGTATGGGGCATTATGTGGGGGGTAACAGCCCGCATGGAGCATTAAAAGTGGGGGCCTGTATATGGCATTATGTGGGGGGTAACAGCCTGCATGGAGCATTATAAGGGGGGGACAGCCTGTATGGGGCATTATGTGGGGGGTAACAGCCTGCATGCAGCATTATATGGGGGCCAGTATCCTGTATGGAGCGTTATAAGGGGACCGGTATCCTGTATGGAGCATTATATGGGGGCCAGTATCCTGTATGGAGCATTATATGGGGGCCAGTATCCTGTATGGAGCTTTATAAGGGGACCAGTATCCTGTATGGAGCGTTATATGGGGGCCAGTATTCCGTATGGAGCCTTATATGGGCGCCAGTATTCCATATGGAGCCTTATATGGGGGCCAGTATTCCGTATGGAGCCTTATATGGAGGCCAGTATTCCGTATGGAGCCTTATATGGGGGCCAGTATTCCGTATGGGGGCCAGAATTTAGTATGGAGCCTTATATGGGGGCCAGTATTCCATATGGAGCCTTATATGGGGGCCAGTATTCCATATGGAGCCTTATATGGGGGCCAGTATTCCGTATGGAGCCTTATATGGGGGCCAGTATTCCATATGGAGCCTTATATGGGGGCCAGTATTCCGTATGGAGCCTTATATGGGGGCCAGTATTCCGTATGGAGCCTTATATGGGGGCCAGTATTCCGCATGGAGCCTTATATGGGGGCCAGTATTCCGTATGGGGCCTTATATGGGGGCCAGTATTCCGTATGAAGCGTTATATGGGGGCCAGTATTCCGTATGGAGCCTTATATGGGGGCCAGTATACTGTGTGGAGCGATTCGCCGGTTTCTGAGCTATTGTGGAATTTACAATAGATATCACTCATGTAATGTAAGAAGTGAAATCTTTGCATTGTACTAATATATATATATATTTCTCCACCGTATCTCTGCATCATGAATCGTGGTATGTGTTAAAGGGGCCCACTGAGACTCTTTCACCCGGGGCCCAGAAAAACCTGGAGCCGGCCCTGGGTGGTACTAACCTAAAATAAAATGTTAAAAAAATCATTCTGGATTCAAATAGTCATCCATACAGTGTCATGTGTTTTGTGTTACGTTACAGTGGCATAAGGGAGAACCAGGTGATTTGCGCTGTCTTTGCCTCCAAGTGAGATCAAGGTGCAGGAACTTCAGGTTGCTCGTAAGCAAAAAAAAAAAAAAATGTATTCACACTAATATAAAATAATAAAACCTATATACACAACGCGTTTCAGCTATTTGCAGCCATCTTAAGGTGCCATCAGGTGAGCAATTTTCTATAGATACTCACCCTTTTAATTGTTCAAATCTTACTATGCTTAGATAGCACCACGTTTTTTCTCCTTTAGGAAATCTATTATCGTTACGGTGGTATATAAAACTCCCAAAAAATACTTTGCCTGCTGCAGGTGACCAATTTAATTTTTTATTAAAAAAAACTTGGTTTCAAGAAACCTAGCAATTAGAAAATGTGTATGACATGCAGTAGGGGATCCCACATTAAGACACTACGAGGAGCTTTTTGCAACATCATTTCTTGATTGTATCCTCTCACCCTGCATGTTCCATGATGGAGGAGGAGATGCTGTTTAGTGATGCACAAAACTTAGAGCAGCCATGGTCAAAAGAAAATGACTGTGAGGACCAGCAAATTTTGTCAAAGGAGGTAAATGATGATTATTATTTATTATTATAGCGCCATCTATTACATGTTGATTTACATGTGAAAAATGGGATATACATAGCAAAAACAATTACAATAATACAGAACAAAAAAACGCTACGGCGACTGGTACAGGAGGAGAGGGGACCCTGCCAGCGAGGGCTCACAATCTACAAATGATCTCCAAGTGATGATGATGATGAGACACAGTTGCTGATAAGTCATGTTGTTGTTAAGTCACTAAATCAGGAGGAAGGCGAGGAGGTGGATGAGGAAGTCACCGACCCAATCTGGAAAGCTGGCATGTACAGTGAGGGATTGGCAGCACCGAAACAGGCATGAAGAGGCAGTGCGGTCACCAAGAGAAGGCGTGAAACTGTTCCACAGAGCACCAACACTCGTGAATTTCTCCTCTCCGTCAAAGAGTTAAGTGTAGTGTTGAGCCACCCCCGTAGTGTTCGGGTTCGGTTCGGTTCGTCGAACACCGGGATGTTCGAGGAACTGTTCGTCGAACTGTTCGTCGAACACCTTAGAACACCGTCGAACACCGTTAAAACCAATGGCAGGCAAACAAAAACACATAGAAACACATAGAAAACACCTGCAAAGGTGTCCAAAAGCTGACAAACTGCTCAGAAGACACTCTCTTTAAAAAAGCCGGCCGGCAAATTCAGCAGCGGCATACACCGGTACCCGACAATTTAGACAAGAAGGAATAGAGCATCACACATAGATTAGATAGATAGAAACATGTCAGTCACACATATAAGAAGCACAGTGACAGTGTTGGTTACTGCACTTGTCATTTAGTGTAAAGGATTTATTAAAAAAAATATTAGTGTTTTCATGCACCGTCTCTTTAAAAAAGCCGGCCGGCAATTCAGCATCTGTACCCGACAATTTATAACAGACAGAATAGAGCTTCACACATAGATTAGATAGATAGAAACATGTCAGTCACATATATAATAAGTACAGTGATAGTGTTGCTTACTGTACTTGTCATTTAGTGTAAAGGATTTATTTAAAAAAATAATAGTGTTTTCATGCACTGTCTCTTTAAAAAAGCCGGCCGGCAATTCAGCAGCGGTACCCGACAATTTAGAACAGAAAGATAGAGCATCACACATAGATTAGATAGATAGAAACATGTCAGTCACATATATATGAAGTACAGTGATAGTGTTGGTTACTGTACTTGTCATTTAGTATTAAAATAAAGGATTTATTATTAAAAAAATTGGCGTGGGGTTCCCCTTAATTTTAGGCTCTAGCGGAGGTTAAGCAGACGGCTGGGGCAGATGTTTGAAGCCTGGGAAGGGGGTAATACCCACGGAGCTTCCCAGGCTACTAATATCAGCCCCCAGCTGAATACATAGCCTTTACTAGCTATTAAAATGGGGGACCCCCCAAAAAAAATGACGTGGGGTCCCCCCTAATTTAATAGCTAGCAAAGGCTAGGCAGACAGCTGGGGGCTGATATTAATAGCCCAGGAAGGGAGCCATGAATATTGGCCCCTTCCCAGGCTAGAAACACCAGCCGTCAGCCGCCCCAGAAATGGCGCATTCATAGGATGCGCCAATTCTGGCACTTAGCCTCGCTCTTCCACGCTGCCCTGGTGCGGTGGCAGGGGGTAATAGGGTTGGGGTTGATGTCAGCTTATAATGCCAGCTGACATCAAGCCCAGGTTAGTAATGGAGAGGCGTCTATAAGACACCCCCATTACTAACCCCATAGTCAAAGTTAAAAAAAACACAAACACCCAGAATAAAGTCCTTTAATTGAAATAAAGACACAATCCTTTATTGTTCTAAATTAAACCATACTTACCATCACGCCCATTCCAGCTGAAGCCAACGATCTCCTGCAATAAAAGAAAAATAATAAAGCAACCTCATCCTTACCTTTCCATGGTTCCCACGACAGCTTCAGCTCTGCTACATCGAGATGACAGGCTGGACCGCAGCAGAACGCTGCCATCCAGCCTGTCATCCCGCAGACACTGAGAAGCGCAGGCTTGCTTGCGCTGCTCAGCGTCTCTCTGTGACGACATCCAGATGAGCCGAGTTCATGTCCAATGAACTCGGCTCACCTCATGCACGTCACTGACAGCGTGGGAAAATTCTCACGCTGAAGCGCTGATTGCAGGAGAATTTTCCCACGCTGTCAGTGACGTGCAGGAGGTGAGCTGAGTTCATTGGACATGAGCTCACCTCATGCACATCACTGACAGCGTGGGAGAATTCTCCTGCACTCAGCACTTCAGCGTGAGAATTTTCCCACGCTGTCAGTGACGTGCATGAGGTGAGCCGAGTTCATTGGACATGACCTCGGCTCATCTGGATGCCGTCACAGCGAGACAGTGAGGAGCGCAAGCATGCCTGCGCTTCTCAGTGTCTGCGGGATGACAGACTGGATGGCAGCGTTCTGCTGCGGTCCAGCCTGTCATCTCGATGTAGCAGAGCTGAAGCTGTCGTGGGAACCATGGAAAGGTAAGGATGAGGTTGGTTTATTATTTTTCTTTTATTGCAGGAGATCGTTGGCTTCAGCTGGAATGGGTGTGATGGTAAGTATGGTTTAATTTAGAACAATAAAGAATTGTGTCTTTATTTCAATTAAAGGACTTTATTCTGGGTGTTGTGTTTTTTTTAAATACTTTACTAGAAATTCATGGCGGTCATGTCTAATACTGGCGTGACCCCATGAATTTTGGGCTTGGGGCCAGCTGATAATACCAAGCTGGCCCTAACCCCTTTATTACCCAGTGAGCCACCGCACCAGGGCCCTGGATGAGTTGGGTACAGCGCCAGAAGATGGCGCTTCTATGAACGCGCCATTTTCCGGGGTGGCTGCGGACTGCAATTTGTAGCGGGGGGGGGCCCAGAAAGCTTGGGCCTCCCTGCGCTGCAGATTCCAGCCCCCAGCTGCCTAGTTGTACCTGGCTGGACACAAAAATAGGGCGAAGCCCCACATACTTTTTTTTTAATTATTTCATGAAATTCATGAAATAATTAAGAAAAAAAGGCCTTCCCTATATTGTTGTGTCCGGCCAGGTACAAATAGGCAGCTGGTGGCTGGGGGCAGCCCGTTCCTGCCTGCTGTACCTGGCTGGACACAAATATTGTGCGAAGAGCCAATTCAATTTTTTTTAATTATTTCATGAAATTCATGAAATAATTAAGAAAAAAAGGGCTTCCCTATATTGTTGTGTCCGGCCAGGTACAAATAGGCAGCTGGTGGATGGGGGCAGCCCGTTCCTGCCTGCTGTACCTGGCTGGACACAAATATAGTGCGAAGCCCCACTTAAATTTTTTTAAATTATTTCAGGAAATTCATGAAATAATTTAAAAAAAATTGACGTGGGGCTTCGCACTATATTTGTGTCCAGCCAGGTACAGCAGGCAGGAACGGGCTGCCCCCAACCACCAGCTGCCTATTTGTACCTGGCCGGACACAACAATATAGGGAAGCCCTTTTTTTCTTAATTATTTCATGAAATAATTTAAAGAAAATTGACGTGGGGCTTCGCCCTGTTTTTGTGTCCAGCCAGGTACAACTAGGCAGCTGGGGGCTGGAATTCGCAGCGCAGGGAGGCCCAAGCTTTCTGGGCCACCCCCGCTGCAAATTGCAGTCCGCAGCCACCAACGGAAAATGGCGCGTTCATAGAAGCGCCATCTTCTGGCGCTGTACCCAACTCATCCAGGGCCCTGATGCGGTGGCTCACTGCGTAATAAAGGGGTTAGGGCCAGATTGGCATTATCAGCTGGCCCCAAGCCCGAAATTCATGGGGTCACGCCAATATTAGACATGACCACCATGAATTTCTAGTAAAGTATTTAAAAAAAACACAACACCCAGAAAAAAGTCCTTTAATTGAAATAAACACACAATTCTTTATTGTTCTAAATTAAACCATACTTACCGTCACGCCCATTCCAGCTGAAGCCAACGATCTCCTGAAATAAAAGAAAAATAATAAAGCAACATCATCCTTACCTTTCCATGGTTCCCAGGACAGCTTCAGCTCTGCTACATCGAGATGACAGGCTGGACCGCAGCAGAACGCTGCCATCCAGCCTGTCATCCCGCAGACACTGAGAAGCGCAGGCTTGCTTGCGCTCCACAGTGTCTCTCTGTGAGGGCATCCAGATGAGCCGAGTTAATGTCCAATGAACTCGGCTCACCTCATGCACGTCACTGACAGCGTGGGAGAATTCTCCTGCACTCACCGCTTCAGCTTGAGAATTTTCCCACGCTGTCAGTGACGTGCATGAGGTGAGCCGAGTTCATTGGACATGAACTCGGCTCATCTGGATGTCGTCACAGAGAGACGCTGAGCAGCGCAAGCAAGCTTGCGCTTCTCAGTGTCTGCGGGATGAGAGGCTGGATGGCAGCGTTCTGCTGCTGTCCAGCCTGTCATCTCGATGTAGCAGAGCTGAAGCTGTCGTGGGAACCATGGAAAGGTAAGAATGAGGTTGCTTTATTATTTTTCTTTTATTGCAGGAGATCGTTGGCTTCAGCTGGAATGGGCGTGACGGTAAGTATGGTTTAATTTAGAACAATAAAGGATTGTGTCTTTATTTCAATTAAAGGACTTTATTCTGGGTGTTTGTGTTTTTTTTAACTTTGACTATGGGGTTAGTAATGGGGGTGTCTTATAGACGCCTCTCCATTACTAACCTGGGCTTGATGTCAGCTGGCATTATAAGCTGACATCAACCCCAACCCTATTACCCCCTGCCACCGCACCAGGTCAGCGTGGAAGAGCGAGGCTAAGTGCCAGAATTGGCGCATCCTATGAATGCGCCATTTCTGGGGCGGCTGACGGCTGGTGTTTCTAGCCTGGGAGGGGGCCAATATTCATGGCTCCCTTCCTGGGCTATTAATATCAGCCCCCAGCTGTCTGCCTAGCCTTTGCTAGCTATTAAATTAGGGGGGACCCCACGTCATTTTTTTTGGGGGGTCCCCCATTTTAATAGCTAGTAAAGGCTATGTATTCAGCTGGGGGCTGATATTAGTAGCCTGGGAAGCTCCGTGGGTATTACCCCCTTCCCAGGCTTCAAACATCTGCCCCAGCCGTCTGCTTAACCTCCGCTAGAGCCTAAAATTAAGGGGAACCCCACGCCAATTTTTTTAATAATAAATCCTTTATTTTAATACTAAATGACAAGTACAGTAACCAACACTATCACTGTACTTCATATATATGTGACTGACATGTTTCTATCTATCTAATCTATGTGTGAAGCTCTATTCTGTCTGTTATAAATTGTCGGGTACCGCTGCTGAATTGCCGGCCGGCTTTTTTAAAGAGACGGTGCATGAAAACACTATTATTTTTTTTGATAAATCCTTTACGCTAAATGACAAGTACAGTAAGCAACACTGTCACTGTACTTCGTATATATGTGGCTGACATGTTTCTATCTATCTAATCTATCTATGATGCTCTATTCTGTCTGTTATAAATTGTCGGGTACCGCTGCTGAATTGCCGGCCGGCTTTTTTAAAGAGACAGTGCATGAAAACACTATTATTTTTTTAAATAAATCCTTTACACTAAATGACAAGTACAGTAATCAACACTGTCACTGCACTTCTTATATATGTGACTGACATGTTTCTATCTATCTAATCTATGTGTGATTCTCTATTCCTTCTATTCTAAATTGTCGGGTACCGCTGCTGAATTGCCGGCCGGCTTTTTTAAAGAGACGGTGCATGAAAACACTATTATTTTTTTTGATAAATCCTTTACGCTAAATGACAAGTACAGTAAGCAGCACTTTCACTGTACTTCGTATATATGTGGCTGACATGTTTATATCTATCTAATCTATGTGTGAAGCTCTATTCTTTCGGTTCTAAATTGTCGGGTACCGCTGCTGAATTGCCGGCTTTTCATGTTTCACTGTTGGCACTGTTCCCTTCGATTTGGGCAATCACTGTAATGCCACAACCACCATGGCTGTGGCATTACAGTGAGTGGCAGACAATCCCTGCATGATTGGTGCTCTAAATAGCGCCAGACATGCAGGACACGCTTTTGGTGCACGAACAGTTATCGAACATAACCTCGAACAGCCGAATTTTTTGCAAATCGTTCGGGTTCGTCGAACAACTCGAACACCGCCAAAAACAGCTCGAATTTGAGATTGGCGAACAGTTCTAGTCGAACACCGCTCATCTCTAGTTAAGTGTTCCCCAGTATGAGACTTTTTTAAAAAGAGTTCTGAGACAAAAAAAATGATCATTTACAACCTGTGCCATGCCAAGATCAGCAGGGGCCTGACCACTAAGAGCCTAACCACCACTATGATCAGGCACATGTCATCCAACCACCTGACTCGGTGGGCCGAATGCTTGGGTCCACGATTGGTGCCTCTTCCTCTGTGCTAGATGCTTCTCAATCCTCTGTTCATGACACTGGCGTAGATACCTCTCGCCCTACATCAGTCCTTACACATTCTGAAACACCATCATCAGTCACTTACAAAAACTGGTAGCAGCATAGCATTCAGCTGTCCCTACCCCAGGCCTTGGAACGAAAAAGAAAGTTCCCAGCCACCGACCCACAGACCCAAACACTAAAGGGGCACATTTCCAGGCTGCTTGCCATGGAAATGTTGTCATTTAGGCTGGTAGATAAGGAGGATTTCCGCCAAATCATGGCGGCTGCTGTCCCTCGGTATTTGGTCCCCAGCCGCCACTATTTTTCCTGATGTGGCATCCCCCCCATTTAACAGCACATGTCCAGGAACATCACCTGTGCCTTTACCAATGCATTTACTGGGATTGTCCACTTAACGATTGACACATGGACAAGCGCTTGCGGCCAGAAACGCTACATTTCCCTGACAGCACACTGGGTGAACATTGTTGAGGCTGGGGCCGAATCCGACCCTGGCATGGCACATATGCTACCGACACCAAGGATTGCAGGCACTACCTCTAACAGGGTTTCTTCTACCTCTTACACCAGTTCCTACACCCCCTCCTGCTCCTCCTCATCCTCCGTCTCCAATTTAGTATCTCAGAGCATGTCATCCACATCAGCCGGAAGCTCTGCAGCACTGCCTCAATGAAGCGGCAACAGTCTCTGCTGAAGCTAATTTGTCTAGGAGACAAACCGCACACCGCAGCAAAGTTATTGAAAGGAATAACAGACCAGACAGATCTGTGACTCTCGCCGCTGTACCTCCAACTAGGCATGGTCATGTGTGATAATGGCCTTAACCTGGTGGTTTTTGTGAAGCTTGGGAAGCTCACACATGTACCATGCATGGCCCTTTGTGATTCAGCGATTTCTGAAAACCTACCCAGATTTGCCATAGCTTCTGGTCACATTACACCATGTCAGCGCCCATTTTCGCAAGTTGGCTACAGCTGTTGCCACTCTAGCAGTGCTGCAGCAGCGCATACAAGTGCAAGCTCACTGACTGGTGTGTGACTTGACCACATGCTGGAACTCCTCATGCTGGCAAGGCTTTGTGAGCAGCAGATGCCACTTGTCAAATAGCAGCTCCAACACACTCGTTGGTATTCTGGGCAGCCTCCGCACATAACAACTGAAGACTGGGCATGGATGTCTGACATTTGTGCGGTTTCTTAAAAACTTTGAGGACTCCACAAAGATGGTGAGCGACAATTACTCCATAATCAGCGCCATGATCCCGCTTCTGTACCTACATAAACAGTCACTGCTCACAATTAAAGCTAAAGCTTTTCATGTGTACAAGGTGGAGATGGAGGAAGACTGAAACAGGGAGATACTACCAAGCCCAGTCTCATCTCATCTGCTCAGCATGGATTGGGTAAAAATTATGAGGTGGAGGTTGAGGAGGAGGAGGAATAGGAGCTGGTTGCTAGTGCAACTGACACACACACAAGCTTCATCCCATCTCTCCTACTTGGATGGGCAGAGGAGGGGAATGAGGAGAAAGAAATGGAGGAGGAAGAGCAGGAGATGGAGTGTAGCTATCATGGTGGACACAGGGCAGTGTTGGCTGTAGTGAGCTTGGCACCTTTTTCTGACTTTATGTACCGCTGACTTTCCCATGACCGTTGCATTACTTTCATCTTGGCTAAAAAAGAGTACTGGTTGTTCACCCCGCTAGACCAATGCTACAAGGAGAACTTTGCATCTCTCCTTCCTGGGGGGGGGAGAGGTCTACTAAAATGGTGCTTTACCAGAAGACCATTGTGAAAAATATCTTGAAAAAATTCCCATCAGACAACGATAGCGGAAGGGGGCAAGCTTCATTGTCCAACAAAGGAGGAGAGATGAGAGAGACACACACCAGGTACAGCAGATTCAGAGGTACACTGTCAATGGCCTGGGCCAATTTCATGACACCCTCCCAGCATTCAGGCCTTGATGACTGCGTATTTTTGACAAGGACAGAAAAGTTTTTAAGGATGATCAAGTAATACCTGGCTGTCCAAGCCAGCATACTCCCTATTTCGTCTGCGAATTTCAACTCTGGGGTCTCAAAGCTGGACACCTGGCATGAGCTTTCTTTCTATGCCTTGGAGGTGCTGTGCTGCCTGCCACCAGCGTCTTGTCTAAGCAGGGTTTTAGTGCCGCTGGGGGATTCATAATAGACAGGTGCTTTCGCCTAGCAACAGAAAATGCTGACAGACTCACTCATAAAAATGAACAAAACCTGAATTAGCCCCAGCTTTTCCAAACCACAAGATGACAGCAGCACATAAAGTGTTTTTAATCTTCAATATTTTAATGAGTCCTACCAGCTGTTGCCTTCAAGGGTCTTTGGATTACTGAATGACCCTCCCTGTCACTTTTTCATGGCTTTGCTTTCATGAGTGTAGGAGGACAATAAACAACACTTAGGTAATTTTTTCATGAGGCACTCCACTTGGTGCCTTCAAGGTGTATGGATGACCCTCCTTATAATTTTTTTTCTTTTTTTTTCTGGCTTTGCATTGTATGCAAAGCCTTTATGAGTGCACCAGTGCCACTACTATACTTTGTTAATTTTTTTTATGAGACAGTCAGCTTGGTGCCTTCGAGCATGTACGGATGACCCTGCTTATAATTTTTTCCTGGCTTAGCACCCTGTGCAGAGCCTTCATGATGTGTAGGAGTACCACAACTACACTCTCTTAACATCTTAATATTTGATTGAGGCAATACAGATGGTGCCTTGAAGGGTGTATGGATGACCCTGCATGTAATTTCTGGCAGACTTTGCACCGTTTGCAGAGCCTTCAAGATGTGTAGGAGTACCACAACTATACTCTCTTAATATTTGAATGAGACACTACAGTTGGTGCCTTGAATGGTGTTTGGATTACCCTGCATGTCATTTTTGGCAGACTTTGCACTGTGTGCCGAGCTTTTATGAATGTAGAAGCACCACAACTACAATTTGTTAACAATATTTGAATGAGGCACTACAGTTGGTGCCTTGAAGGGTGTGTGGATGACCCAGCTTGTAATTTTTGGCAGGCTTTGCACTTAGTGCATAGCCTTTATAAGTCTAGGAGTACCACTACATGACAATTTGAACATAATATGTGTATGAGGCCCTCCCTTATGTCTAATACAGGGTGTATCTGAGTCCCTCTTCCATCTAATTTTTGGCAGTTCATGCTTTCTTCATAAATTACACTGAAATTTCCAATTTTTTAATAAAATTTTCATATAAATGTATTCAAAATTAATAAAAATAAATACATTTTGGTTTACTTCAATTATTATTTTTTTATATCCTTTTTAAATTTTGCCTTATATACAAGTCATTATACAGGAAAGAATGTTTCTTAACATTTTTTTTCCTGTAAACTCCAATTTTTCATCGATTTTGAATGTTTTATTGTTAGTTCTTAAAGTGGAGTAAAAGTGTGACACTATTGTTCTCAGCAGCAATTTGGGAGTCACTGATGCTTTGCCATGCTGTTCTCCTTCCATTCAGCACTTTTTCCATCCATTTCAACATTTTCACTGCCCCCCAGACCTCCTTGTATGGTCTGCCGGAAAAAATGCTCGGATTTCCCATTGACTCTCATTATACTCATTGCTCGAAATGAGCATCCGCGCATTTTAGTGCTCACTCATCCCTAGTACTTACTTGTTCCCTGCTTCATTTATTATAATTACATGTCTTCCCCGGCAACTCTTTCTAACTACATGCCCTCCAATTCATTACAATTACATGCTCCTCAATTCATTATAACGTCATTTTCTCTTACCCACTTGCCACCTTCAATTTATTACAACTTCATCTCATCTCTCCTACCCTCCTTCCTCAATTAATTATAATGTAATGTTCTATCTCCCACCCCCACCCTTAATTCATTATAACATCATGTCCTCTCTCCTACCTTCAACCCATAAGTCATAATAATATAAATTACTCTCTCCAACCTCCCCCTACCACCACCACTAATTCATTCACTTTAAAGAAAAAAAATAATAATTACTCACCTCTTCCTCCTGTGGCCAGTACACAAAGTTGGTGGCCAGGAAGCCAAGAATGGCTTTTTGTAGCAGTGCTGTGATTCTCCATTGCCAGGAGTGGAACCACAGAAAGGATTCCTGGCCAGCAATAAGCACTGCAAAAAATATTACCATGAGGGCAGTGTAGGCATGGGCTCCCAGGACCCATGGGCCCTGGGTGGTAATTCAGATTGCCCTCATTATAATCCAACCTTGATAACTGTAAAATACTAGTAAATATTTTAAAATCTTAATCAAGAGAAATGTAAATGTGTTCAATCTTTTGTAATTATCTTTTAGTAATTTTCTAATCTTGGAACTTTGAACTTGGACATTGGACATACTGTAGATTCAAGACACAAATTTGAATTAATATATATTTTATATATTATCAATTAGTAGTTTTTATTTTTTATGTCTGGTGAAAATATACCCTAATTTCCAAATTAAGAATTCTTTAAAAAATAATATAGAAATATTAAATTTACATCCATATAAACCACCATGTTGCTCAAGCAAGTCTATTAGAGATGAGAGAATCAATTAGATGCAAACCGAATTTCTGTCTTTTTTTATGAATTTGGCTGGTCCAATTCAAATAATTTGCAATTCTATTTGCGCAAATCACTTAAATTACATAAAAGGCCTGCCACCATTTAACACATTGCAGAAGATTACATCAACCACAGAAAGCTCACATGACTTCAAGTGCAAGTGCATGGGCTTCCCTATAATACCTTGCAGCTATCACATCACATGGTATAGCACAGCCAATCAGAGTGACTAGCACAGCCTATATAAAAGCCAAGTCAAGGCAAGCAGCCGCCATTTTAGGGTGATTTAGAACAGTGGAAGGATGTTGTAGTTCAGCAATAAAGATAGGATGAGAAAGCCTTAAACGTTTGGACAATTACTCCTTACACTAATGTGTTGTTCAACTGCAGCAGTGGAGAAGATGAGTGAAGTAGCTTGCAAATAATACCAAGATTCAATTAATAGGGGGAGAGAAATAGTAGTGGTGCCAGCAGCAGCAATAGGCTCAGTGTGATATAGTCTGCAAACTGTTTGCTAACTGTATGGGAAAGCACAATAAACTGTGCTTTCCTTTACAAAGAGCCACTGCAAAGAAACATAAATCATGCTGTATATGTTCTTTTAACAATTGTCTTTTATTATAGACAGATGACTCGGCACCCATCATGACTGTACCCACTGTCAGGCACATACTTCCTCATCATTGTCTAGTGCGGTAAACCACCTGGGGTTGTTGTAGGACTAATCTCATCTGTGCTTATGGTTTCCAGCTAATTCTTTAAACTATGAAAAAAACATGTCTTGGTGCAATCATGCAACCAGGCTCTGATTCTGCCCATGGCTTGAAAAGTAGGAATTGAATGTCCAGTTCCCTTTAAATTTTTTGGCCTGAATTCATCAAAGTGGTTATGTAGAAAACTGGACTAAAACATTTTGAAATATTGCAAATGTTTGCGCAGTGCAAGGCAGCACAAAAATTTAGCAATTTTTTCATTTTCATGCCAGTTTCGGCCATTTCCACCAAAATGGGGGATTGCGTCACTGACTCGTCTAATTCATGATAAGTTGTGGCTTACTTCTTGCCACAAATCTTTCCACAGTATTTGACTAGACTAATTAGAGTAATATTTGTGACGAGGCGCACAGGCTAATTTTAAGATATCATGAATTCACAGATGTGCTGCTCTATATTGAAAGAAGAGATGCTACCATCACTCCATGCTCTTGATAGAAGTGCAATTTTCCAATATGACAATGATTCAAAAGAGAAAAAATGTTTTGATACATCGTTGGCCAGTTCAAAAAATATTTCTTGCTCTCAGTGGGAGAAACAAAATGATAATCTTGTAGTTATGATACCTTTTAATGGCTAACAAAAATAAAATAATTGATGTTATAAAGCAATCTTTCGAGACTGCTTAGGTCTCTTCTTCAGGCATGGTATAACAAAGTATCTGAAGAAACACATATATACACAAAAAGAACAGAGACATGGCATAACAAATGGGCATTTAAATACCAAACAAACTGAGCTCAGATGGTGAATCCCTGATTAGTTTAGCCCCTTAGTGACCGAGACAATTTTAACCTTAATGACTAGGCAATTTTTTTAAATCTGACCAGTGTCACTTCATGGAATGCTCTGGAATGCTTCAACGTATCCCAGTGATTCTGAGAATCTTTTTATGACACATTGTACTTTATGTTAGTGGTAAATTTAGGTCGATATGTTTTACGTATATTTGAGAAAATATCAACATTTTGGCGAAAAGTTTAACAAATTCTCAATTTTCAAATATTCAATTCTTATATCCTCATACCAGTTAGTCATGCTGTACAAAATAATGAATAAATAACATTGCCCATGTGTCTACTTTACACCTACATCATTTTTCAAATGGAATTTTATTTTGGTAGGATTTTAGAACAATTAAAACATTTATCAAGACATTTACAAAACCTGTTCTTTAGGGACCTATCCAGATTTAAATGAACATTGAGGGGTGTATATATTGGAAGTTCCCAAAAAGTGCTATTATATTATAAACTGCAAGCCTCAAATGCTTCAAAACTGTTGTCAGGAAATTGTTTAACCCTTTAAATGGTACACAGGAATTAATGCAAAGTGGAATGAAAAAAAATAAATTTAATTTTTTTCTCTAAAATGTTGCTTTACCCCAATTTTTCACTTTTACAAGAAATATAGTAGCTCAAGTAAAAAATGGAAAACAAAATATGTTACCCAGTTTCTTCTGAGTGTGCGGATAAGTCATACATGGTCAGAAACCTTAATTTGGACAAACAGCAAGGTTCAGAAGGGAAAATACAAATTTGGCTGCAATAGATTGTGGGCGCCTTGTCACAGTTGCAGGGCCCCTAAGATGCCAAAACAGCTGAAACCCCCAGAAATTGACCCCCTTTTGGACATTACACAGCTCAAGGATTTTATCCAGGGGTATAGTGAGCATTTTAAACCCACAAGTATACACAGAATTTGATAAAATTAGGTCATCATATTGAAAATTATCATTTTTTTTATGAAAATGTTGCTTTATCACCAAATATTTTCACTTTTGCAAAAAGAAACACAAAATAGGTGACTCACAGATTTTATCCACTTTCTTCTGAGGTCGACGATGCCCCACATGTATTCAAAAAGCTATGTTTGGACACATCTATTAGTGTTTTAACACAGAATTTATCATTTCTGCTAGGGGTAAAAGGAAAAAATTTACCCCATAATTTGTTATGCTAATTCTACCAAATGTGGCAGGAGCCCATATGTGGTTGCACACTGCAGGTATTGGATGGGAAGGAGCAATACTTGGCATTTAGAGCGCAAACTCCATTTGAAAAGATTGTGGGTACCATTACAGTAGCTTGCAAGCATATTTACTCCTCTGGCTTTTTACCTATTTTGTTACATTACAACCATTTTTTAAATTGCTTTGTAATCTGATTTGTTTGTGATTCATCAGCACTAAATAGTCTAAGTTGGAGATGTGAAGTCACAATAAAATAGGCATGAATTAAATTTGTGGGATCAAATAACTAAAAATTGGCATGTGCATATAAATTCACACCTTTTGCTATGAAGGCCTAAAAATGTCTTGTTCAAGCAATTACCTTAATAAGTCACATGGTTATTGAAAGGAAGTCCACCTGTATTCAATTTAAGTGTCAAATGGTCTGACAGTATATACACACCTTTTCTGAATGGTCACAGAAACTGCAACACCATTAACCGCTTCGCGATGGCCCACTGTAGATAAACGTCGGCGCTTGCTGGGCTCTGTGCAGCGCCGACGTTTAAAAACGGTGAGTGGTCTCGCAGCGCTCAGGTGTCACGCTGTCTCTGTATACAGGAGGTAGGGGGCCTAAGCTGACCCTAAGCTGGGGCCCTGACTAATCCCTCAACCTGGAGGTACTGTTAAAGGTACAGAGGTCCAGGCCGCCAGCGTAACCCCTACCTCCTGAGGATCCCTGCACCTAAGTAATCTAGTCCTGAGAAGGACCCCGATCACAACAAAAGGGGACAAGTAATAATATGCCCACACACAGTACTTAGACGAACGAGACAGTACAAGGGAAAAACCAAAACCACCTTGCATACAAAAACTACACAACTACAACAGAGGGAACACCAACGGGAAAGGAGATAAATGATAAAGCGAGGAAGGGAAAAAACTCTCCGAATACACTTATCTCTGAAACTCCAAATACCACGATCCGCTCTGTTAGTCTGCATGAAATGCTTTCACCGACACTTCCCTAACAGACCGGCAGGCATTTGAAGGAGTCTCACTACAGCAGCATTGATTGCAGCTGGGCGAGGCTGGACCTCGTCTAGCACAGAGAGAGAGAGAATTAACTCCCTCACTGCCGAAAAACACAAAGCACCAAAAAGTCAGCTGCGAGAAGTAAGGCTGTGTAATCGTGACGATCTTCGTGGCGACACACCCGTGACAGTACCCCCCCTTCTACAAGGGGCCTCCGGACCCTCAGGGCCAGGTTTATCTGGGTGAGTCGTGTGGAAGGCCCGAACTAATCGGTCTGCGTTAATATCCGACGCAGGAACCCTCCTCTCCTCAGGACCATACCCTTTCCAATGAACCAGGTACTGAAGGGACCGGCTATTAAAGCGTGAATCGATGACCCTCGATACCTGGAACTCCAAGTTACCATTGACCACCACTGGAGGGGGAGGTAAAGGTGACGGTACCACCGGCGCCACATACCTCTTAAGCAACGATCTGTGGAACACGTTGTGAATTTTAAACGTAGGGGGGAGGTCAAGACGGAATGCCACCGGATTAATTATAGAACTGATTCTGTACGGCCCGATGAACCTGGGACCCAGTTTCCAGGAGGGAACCTTAAGTTTTATATTCCTGGTAGACAACCATACCCGATCGTTCACACTTAGGTCCGGACCAGACACTCTCCTCCTATCAGCCATACGTTTGTATAGGTTCCCCATAGTATTCAGATTCTTCAGCACCCCTCTCCATACTGAAGCGAGTGATGAGGAAAATCGTTCCTCCTCAGGAACCCCCGAAGAGCCCCCCCTACTGAAAGTACAAAACTGGGGGTGAAAACCATATGCCCCAAAAAACGGGGACTTACCAGTGGACTCGCTCCGCCTATTATTAAGAGCAAACTCTGCCAGAGGTAAGAAAGAAGCCCAGTCCTCCTGGTTCTCTGACACAAAACACCGGAGATATGTCTCCAAGCTCTGGTTCATTCGTTCCGTCTGACCATTGGTCTGAGGATGAAAAGCCGATGAGAACGACAAATGCATCCCCCGCCGTGCACAAAACGCCTTCCAGAACTTGGACACAAACTGAGACCCCCGATCAGACACCACCTCGGAGGGTACCCCGTGAAGCCTCACAATCTCCCCAATGAACACCTGCGCAAGAGTTTTAGCATTAGGGAGAGCAGGAAGAGCGATAAAATGTGCCATCTTGCTGAACCTGTCCACTACAACAAGTATGACCGTTTTACCCGAAGACGGAGGGAGGTCCGTAATAAAGTCCATAGACAGATGAGTCCAAGGACGCTCCGGGATCTTCAAAGGTAAGAGGGCCCCAGACGGACAGGTATGTGAGGTCTTAGAGCGCGCACAAACCCCACAGGACGCGACAAAAGTTACCACCTCCTTATGTAAGTTAGGCCACCAAAACCGACGCGAGAGGAGATCCACAGTTGCTTTACTCCCCGGGTGTCCTGCAAAAACTGAGTTATGGTGTGCCTCGATCACCTTTGCTCGCAACTGATCTGGAACAAACAGTCTCCCCGGAGGTCCAACAGGGGCGTCCCCCTGAGCCTCCAATACCTCCTCCTCCAGCTCAGAGCATACTGCCAAAACCACCACCCCCTCCTGAAGGATAGGAATCGGGTCGTCCGTATTCCCGGCCCCAGGGAAACTACGAGATAAGGCATCCGCCTTTACATTTTTTGACCCAGGACGATATGTAACGACAAAATTAAACCTGGTAAAAAACAATGACCACCTAGCTTGTCTGGGATTCAGACGTTTCGCGGACTCCAGATATAGCAGGTTCTTGTGATCGGTGATGACGGTGACCGGATGGACTGCCCCCTCCAAAAAATGGCGCCACTCCTCAAAAGCTAACTTAATGGCCAAGAGTTCCCTATTGCCGACATCGTAATTCCTCTCGGCGGACGACAATTTTTTAGAGAAAAAGGCGCACGGATGCCACTTACCAGGGGACGAACCTTGTGACAATACTGCTCCCACCCCTACCTCGGAAGCGTCTACCTCTACAATGAATGGCTGTGACGCATCAGGTTGAATGAGTATGGGTGCCGAGGCAAAACATTTTTTCAAGGAGGAGAATGCTTGACAAGCCTTGTCAGACCACCTAGAAAAATCCGTCCCCTTTTTAGTCATGTCTGTGAGAGGCTTAACCATGGACGAGAAATTACGAATGAACTTCCGGTAATAATTAGCAAACCCCAGGAAACGTTGTAGTGCCTTAAGATTCTCTGGCCGATCCCACTCAAGAACTGCCCGCACTTTCCCAGGGTCCATACGAAAACCGGACGCTGAAACCAGGAAGCCTAAAAACGGGAGTTCCTGTACGGCGAACACACACTTTTCCCATTTGGCATACAGTTTATTATCCCGCAAGATCTGTAACACCTGCCTAACGTGCTCCTGATGAGACACCAGATCCGGTGAGTAAATTAAGATATCATCCAGATATATGACAACAAACTGTCCCACCAGGCAGCGAAAAATGTCATTAACAAAGTGTTGGAACACCGCCGGGGCATTAGTCAGACCGAATGGCATGACAAGGTTCTCATAATGCCCCTCCGGAGTGTTAAACGCCGTCTTCCACTCATCCCCCTCCTTCATCCTAATCAGATTGTACGCCCCCCTGAGATCCAACTTAGAGAACCATTTGGCGCCCACGATCTGATTAAAGAGATCGGGAATAAGTGGGAGCGGATACGGATCTCGGACCGTAATCTGATTAAGTTCACGGAAATCCAGGCAAGGGCATAGGCCTCCATCTTTCTTCTTAACAAAGAAGAACCCCGCAGCCACCGGTGAAGATGAAGGTCTAATATGCCCCTTAGCCAGACTTTCTGAAATATAATCCTTCATGGCCTGCCTCTCAGGACCAGAAAGGTTATACAACCTAGCTTTAGGTAACTTGGCCTCAGGGAGCAGTTTTACAGAACAGTCATACTCGCGATGAGGAGGTAGTTCCTGACACCCTTTCTCCGAGAATACATCCTCAAAGTCCGCCAGAAATGGAGGTAAGACCCAAGGAGTAACCGCACCGATGACCGTGTTCATGCAGTTTTTATTACAGAATTTACTCCATTGGCTTATCTCTCTGGTTTGCCAATTAATAACCGGGTTATGCTTAGTTAACCAAGGAAGGCCCAACACTATAGGAGTGGGAAGACCCTCCAACACGTAGCAAGACAACAGTTCTTTATGTATCGCCCCCACTTGAAGTTTTACGTCATGCACAGCTTGCAAAAAACTTCCCTGACCAAGAGGCCTGGCATCGATCGAGAATATGGGGATGGGTTTAGCCAACTCACTCAATCACATACCTTGAACCCGGGCAAACCGAGCATCAACCAGATTAGCCCCGGCCCCACTATCCAGAAGAACAGATATCCTCTCAGTTCTCGTACCCACCACCACCTCCGCCGGTACGAGAAACTGAGACGAACCTAGGGACGAAATACCTACTCCCAGATTGCCGTCCACCACACAACCTGGGATCAACAGTTTTCCGACGACTCTACACTCTGCAAGGGACGGGATGGACACCCCCCAATAAAATGTCCCTTTCTCCCGCAGAAGAAGCACCTTCCTGTCTTATGGCGCACCACCGGTCCCCTCCCCCGAAATGATGTCCCTCCTAATTGCATAGGCTCCTCTGGACTGACCAGGGGAACCACCATATGAGGGGACCTTGTAGGAGGTGGAGTCATCACAGGGGGTAGAGTTATCCCGCACCTCTCCCGAAGCCGTCTGTCAACGCGAATAGCAAGGGCCATAGCGGCTTCCAGTGACGCAGGAGAGTCATACTGTGCCAACACATCCTGTAATTTGTCGGATAAACCTTGACAAAACTGGCTCCTAAGAGCCGGGTCATTCCACTGGGTGTCCGTGGCCCACCTACGGAACTCCGAACAGAATTCCTCCACCGGACGATCTCCCTGCTGAATCCTACGTAACTTAGACTCAGCAAGGGAGATCCGATCTGGGTCATCATATACGAGTCCCAGAGCAGCGAAAAACCTATCCACTGACTGGAGAGCCGGGGAGCCCGGGGGAAGAGAGAACGCCCAAGATTGTGGGTCCCCTTGTAGGAGCGAGATGACAATTCCCACCCTTTGTTCTTCACTCCCCGATGACCGAGGCCGCAGCCGAAAGTACAACTTGCATGCCTCCCGGAAAACAAAAAACTTGTCCCGCCCCCCAGTGAACCTGTCAGGGAGAGCTACTTTAGGTTCTGGTCCGGCTTGCTCCTGGGGATACAAAACCTTGGACCTAACGTCCGCCAGCTCCATGGACAAACTCTGCAACTGCCGAGCTAGACCGGCTACTGGATCCATGGTAGCTGGAGAAAAACTAAGTGGTCGGTGAAAATGTCACGCTGTCTCTGTATACTGGAGGTAGGGGGCCTAAGCTGACCCTAAGCTGGGGCCCTGACTAATCCCTCAACCTGGAGGTACTGTTAAAGGTACAGAGGTCCAGGCCGCCAGCGTAACCCCTACCTCCTGAGGATCCCTGCACCAAAGTAATCTAGTCCTGAGAAGGACCCCGATCACAACAAAAGGGGACAAGTAATAATATGCCCACACACAGTACTTAGACGAACGAGACAGTACAAGGGAAAAACCAAAACCACCTTGCATACAAAAACTACACAACTACAACAGAGGGAACACCAACGGGAAAGGAGATAAATGATAAAGCGAGGAAGGGAAAAAACTCTCCGAATACACTTATCTCTGAAACTCCAAATACCACGATCCGCTCTGTTAGTCTGCATGAAATGCTTTCACCGACACTTCCCTAACAGACCGGCAGGCATTTGAAGGAGTCTCACTACAGCAGCATTGATTGCAGCTAGGCGAGGCTGGACCTCGTCTAGCACAGAGAGAGAGAGAATTAACTCCCTCACTGCCGAAAAACACAAAGCACCAAAAAGTCAGCTGCGAGAAGTCAGGCTGTGTAATCGTGACGATCTTCGTGGCGACACACCCGTGACATCAGGACCCCCAGAGTCCTGCAAGCGCTGCGATTCCGGTGCAGAGCGTAAGCTCTGACAGGGAACATCATCGGGACCTGATTGGATCAGGTCCCAGTGATGTTAACCCTTTGCTGTCTTCTATATGCCGCGATCTATAGTGATCGCGGCATATAGAAGACAGCAGGAGGAGAGGGGGTCGTCCACTTACCTCTCCGACGGCCCCCTTATACCTTCCAGGACCTGGCGTTGCTATGGCAGCTGGAGGTCACATAACCGCCTCCAGATCTGCCATATATGGTGTCCTGCCAGGCTCAGCCTGCAGCTGAAGCCTGACAGGACACACTGACTGTGAAACATTCAGCTAAGATCTCATGTAATGTAATACATGTCTATTACATTACATGAGATCAGTGATCAGAAAAATAAAAATTAATGTCCCATACAGGGACTAAGTAAAAATGTAAAAAATAAGTTAAAAAAATGTTTTTAAACTGTTAAAAAAAAATCACAAAATAAATAAAAATAAATAAATAAAATATTAAACCAATAAATCCGTATATTTATGCAAAACCAAAAACAGTACACATATTTGGTATCGCCGCGTCCGAAACAACCCGATCTATAAAACTGTCACACTAATTAACTCCTTCTGTGCACACCGTAATAAAAATAAATAAAAAACGGAGCAAAAAAATATGCTTTTTCATCATATCGCCAAACAAAAAGTGGAAAAAAATGCGATCAAAAAGCAAAATGGAAATAAAAATGGTACCGCTGAAAACGTCATCTTGTTCCACAAAAAAAAGCTGCCATACAGCTCCATCAGCCGAAAAATAAAAAAGTTATAGCGCTCAGAATAAAGCAATGCAAAAAAAATATTTTTTCTATAAAATAGTTTTATTGTGTAAAAGCGCCAAAACATAAAAAAAAATGCAGTGAGCATAGTATCGCTATAAACGTACTGACCCGAAGAATAACGCTGCCTGATCACTTTTACCACACGCAGAACAGCATAAAAAAAAACCTCAAAAAACAATTCCTGAATTGCTGGTTTTTGTTAATTTTACCTCCCAAAAAACGGAATAGAAAGCGATCAAAAAATGTCACGTACCCAAAAATGGTACCAATAAAAATGTCAACTCATCCTGCAAAAAACAAGCCATCACATGACTCTTTCGGCCGAAATATGGAAAAATTATAGCTCTCAAAATATGGCGATGCAAAAACTAGATTTTGCAACAAAAAGCGTCTCTTAGTGTGTGACAGCTGTCAGTTATAAAAACCCGATATAAATCTGGTATCTCTGTAATCGCACCGACGCGAAGAATAAAGTAATCTCATCACTTATACCGCACGGGGAATGGAGTAAAAAGTAAATAAAACTAATTCTTCACCTGCTACTGATTTGTTTATTATGTCTCCCAAAGATCGCAGTAAGGCTCTGCCCACATTTATCCTGCGCTCTGCGCTTAGCACTTACACCAGAGTTTCCGTGTAAATCTCTGAAATAAGTGATTCAGACGGAACCCATGATGGAAGATTCCCTGTAATGAGTCAGATATAGGCCACTGTGGATGCCGTCTGGCCTGTGATCCCACGGTGTCATTTGTTTTAGGCGTGCATAAAAGTGCGGTTGGCCACAGTTTTGTGCACTTCAGTAAAAAAGGACACAGCTAAACAGAGGCCAGATGGAGTCCAGAGTAACTCTGCTGCCTCATTACAGTGAATGGATCCCGCAGGGGTTTCATCTGAATTACATCACTTGGAAATTTAGATGGAAACCCCAATGTAAGTGCTCAGCCTAGAGCGCCGGATAAATGTTGCGTAAAATGTTCCCAATAAAAGCTTCAACTCAGTCCTCAAAAAAAGCTAGTCCCCACTCAGGTTCATCATCTGTTAAAAATATAAGGGACTTCCAAGTTACTGGTAGCAGAAAGGCTCTGCAAAAAACCAATTGGCCCTTGCCCCCCAAAAGAAATTCAGAAGATTTTGTGCTCCCAAATCCAAATGCCTATTCTACAATAATTTGTTCTCCAATTGTCAAATAGCGCTCCGTCCCCCCCAGATCTCGCCGTATGGCTGAGCGGTACGATACAGCCACATATGGGGTATTGCCACTTTTAGAAGAAATTGTGTGACACTTTTCGGCACCATTTTTACCTATTGCCCTGTGTGAAAATGTAAAATCTGAGGGTAAAACATTTTTTTGTGGTAAAAATATAATTATGCTTTTTTCACTGCCCAATGGTATAAATTAAAAAATTCAAAAATACTCACTACTTCCCTAGATGAATTCCTTGAGAGGTGTAGTTTACAAAATGGGGTCACTTGTGGGGGTTTCTGCTGTTTCGGCATGTCAGCGACTCTTCAAATGTGACATGGTGTCTGCAACCTATCCCAGCCAACATAGCGCTCCTTTCTCTTCCGAACCCTGCCATACTCCAAAGCAGTGGTTTTCCCCCACATATGGGGTATCGGCGTACTCAGGAGAAATTGCACAACAAATTTCATGGTGCAATTTATCCTGTTACCCTTATGACAATGCAAAATTAGGGAATGAAAACATTTTTTGTGGGAAAAATGTGAAAATGTTATTTTTATGGCTCAATATTATAAACTTCTGTGAAGCAGCTTGGGGTGCAAGGTGCTCACCACACATCTAGATAAGTTCCCTAAGGGGTCTAGTTTCCAAAATGGTGGCACTTGTGGGGGGTTTCCACTGTTTAGGCACATTAGGGGCTCCCCAAACGCAACATGGCATCTGCTAATTATTCAAACAAATTTTACATTCAAAAAGTCAAATGGCGCTCCTTCCCTTTCAAACCCTGCCGTGCGCCTAAACAGTGGTTTGCCTCCACATATGGGGTATCGGCGTGTTCAGGAGAAATTGCACAACAAATTTCATGGTGCAATTTATCCTATTACCCTTATGATAATGCAAAATTAAGGGATGAAAAACGTTTTTGTGGGAAAAATGTGAAAATTTTATTTTTACAGCTCAATATTATAAACTTCTGTGAAGCACCTTGGAGTTCAAGGTGCTCACCACACATCTAGATAAGTTCCCTAAGGGGTCTAGTTTCCAAAATGGTGTCACTTGTCCAGGTTTCCACTGTTTAGGCACATCAGGGGCTCTCCAAACGCAACATGGCGTCTGCTAATTATTCAAACAAATTTTACATTCAAAAAGTCTAATGGCGCTCCTTCCCTTCCGAATGCTGCAGTGCGCCCAAACAGTGGTTTTCCCTCACATATGGGGCATCAGCGTGCTTAAGAGAAATTGCACAAAAAATTTTGGGGTCCATTTTTTCCTGTTACCCCTGTGAAAATAAAAAAAATTGGGTCTAAAGTAACATTTTTGTGAAAAAAGTTAAGTGTTAATTTTTTTCTTCCACATTCCAAAAACTCCAGCACCTGAAGGGTTAATAAAGTTCTTGAATGTGGTTTTGAGCACCTTGAGGGGTGCAGTTTTTAGAATGGTGTCACTTTTGGGTATTTTCTGTCATAAAGACCCCTCAAAGTGACTTCAAATATGATGTGGTCTAGTGTTGAGCGAACATGCTCCACACTGCTCGGTACTAGCCCGAGCATCACGCTACTCGGAATGTTCGGCAAGCACCGAGCATTTCCGGGTTACTCGGGCGGGAGCTCGGGTCTCCGCCCTGCATGTTTGGCGCTCTTTACAGAGCCAATGAACATGCAGGGATTGCCAGCCAGTCACTGTAATGCCGCAGCCATGTTGTTTGTGGGCATTACAGTGATTGGCTGGCCGCACAGCGTCACCTCGAGTATTTAAAACCGGGCGCCGCCATCTTGGACACAGTCGCTCCGGATCAGACAGTGTAGGGACAGCGCTGCTGATTTAGGGAGAGATATATCCTGCAAAATAGTTAGTGTAGGGTCTGTAAAGGCTGCCAGATCAAACAAACAGTCCTTCTCAGGACTAATATCCATCCCAGGTATTTCAGGCAGGCAGGCTGTATAGGAGACGCAGTGGTTATACCAGCAAATGCTGCATTACAGTCCTGTGTGCTGCTCCTGTTGCTGAAATTGCTGGACTTAGCTCCAGGTCCCGGGGGCCAGGAAAAATCCATTTTTTTTATCAAAATCCTCTTTTTTTTTTCCTCCTTCACAATGTACAAATACCCATCTTATTAACCTTTTGATGTCCCCCCCCCCAAAAAAAAAAAAGTGTGCCTCTGATTTTTCAGACACAAATATATCTGTTGAAAATAGTCTGGTGTAAGCCAGAGAAATAGAAGTGTGGTTTTGCAGTTCTATGGGCCATTTGCATCTAAAAAAAACAGTTTGAGTGTGTCGCTCACTGTTCAGCCGCAATTATATCTATTTAAAAATGTCTGGTATACCCCAGTAAACAATAACTGTGGTTTTGCCATCCCACGGTAAAAAATCTCTATTATTCAGGTTTTGGTATTTTTTTCCGTAAAGAAAAACAGTAGTGTCTCCTGACTGTTGTGACACAAAAATATATCTGTTGAAAATAGTCTGGTATAGGCAAGAGAAATAGAAGTGTGGTTTTGCAGTTCTATGGGCCATTTGTATTTAAAAAAAACAGTTTGAGTGTGTAGCTCACTGTTCAGCCGCAAATATATATATTTTAAAAAGTCTGGTATACACCAGTAAATTATTACTGTGGTTTTGATGTTCCACGGTAAAACATCTCTATTATCCTGTTTTTGGCATTTTTTGCTGTATAAAAATAATAATAGTGTCTCCCTGATTTTTCAGACACAAATATATCTGTTGAAAATAGTCTGATGTAGGCCAGAGAGACAGAAGTGTGCTTTTGCTGTTCCACGGTAAAAAATCTCTATTATCCTGCTTTTTGCATTTTTTGCTGTAAAAAAAAAAATAATAGCGTCTCCCTGATTTTTCAGACACAAATATATCTGTTGAAAATAGTCTGGTGTAGGCCCGAGAAATACAAGTGTGGTTTTGCAGTTCCATGGTACAAACCTCTGTATTATCCACTTTTGGGCCATTTGTATCTAAAAAAAACAGTTTGAGTGTGTCGATCACTGTTCAGCTGCAAACATATATCTATTTTAAAAAGCCTGGTATACACCAGTAAATTATAACTGTGGTTTTGCTGTTCCACAGTAAAAAATGTCTATTATCCTGCTTTTGGCATTTTTTGCCGTAAAAAATAAATAGTGTCTCCTGATTGTTCAGACACAAATATATCTGTTGAAAATAGTCTGGTGTAGGCCCGAGAAATACAAGTGTGGTTTTGCAGTTCTATGGGCCATTTGTATCTAAAAAAAACAGTTTGAGTGTGTCGCTCACTGTTCAGCCGCAAATATATATATTTTAAAAAGTCTGGCATACACCAGTAAATTATTACTGTGGTTTTGATGTTCCACGGTAAAACATCTCTATTATCCTGTTTTTGGCATTTTTTGCTGTATAAAAATAATAATAGTGTCTCCCTGATTTTTCAACACAAATATATCTGTTGAAAATAGTCTGGTGTAGGCCAGAGAGACAGAAGTGTGCTTTTGCTGTTCCACGGTAAAAAATCTCTATTATCCTGCTTTTTGCATTTTTTGCTGTAAAAAAATAAATAATAATGTCTCCCTGATTTTTCAGACTCAAATATATCTGTTGAAAATAGTCTGGTGTAGGCCCGAGAAATACAAGTGTGGTTTTGCAGTTCCACGGTACAAACCTCTGTATTATCCATTTTTGAGCCATTTGTATCTAAAAAAAACAGTTTGAGTGTGTCGCTCACTGTTCAGCCGCAAATATATATCTATTTTAAAAGCCTGGTATACACCAGTAAATTATAACTGTAGTTTTGCTGTTCCACAGTAAAAAATCGCTATTATCCTGCTTTTGGCATTTTTTGCCGTAAAAAATAAATAGTGTCTCCTGATTGTTCAGACACAAATATATCTGTTGAAAATAGTCTGGTGTAGGCCCAAGAAATACAAGTGTGGTTTTGCAGTTCCACTGTTCAAACCTCTGTATTATCCACTTTTGGGCCATTTGTATCTAAAAAAAACAGTTTGAGTGTGTCGCTCACTGTTCAGCCGCAAATATATATATATTCAAAAAAGTCTGGTATACACCAGTAAATTATAACTGTGGTTTTGCTGTTCCACGGTAAAACATCTCTATTATCCTGCTTTTGGCATTTTTTGCCGTAAAAAATAAATAGTGTCTCCTGATTGTTCAGACACAAATATATCTGTTGAAAATAGTCTGGTGTAGGCCCGAGAAATACAAGTGTGGCTTTGCAGTTTCACGGTTCAAACCTCTGTATTATCCACTTTTGGGCCATTTGTATCTAAAAAAACAGTTTGAGTGTGTCGCTCACTGTTCAGCATCAAATATCTCTATTTAAAAAAGTGTGGTATACCCCAGTAAACAATAACTGTGGTTTTGCCATCCCACGGTAAAAAATCTCTATTATTCAGGTTTTGGTAGTTTTTTCCGTAAAGAAAAACAGTAGTGTCTCCTGACTGTTGTGACACAAAAATATATCTGTTGAAAATAGTCTGGTATAGGCAAGAGAAATAGAAGTGTGGTTTTGCAGTTCTATGGGCCATTTGTATCTAAAAAAAACAGTTTGAGTGTGTCGCTCACTGTTCAGCCACAAATACAGTACAGACCAAAAGTTTGGACACACCTTCTCATTTAAAGATTTTTCTGTATTTTCATGACTATGAAAATTGTACATTCACACTTAAGGCATCAAAACTATGAATTAACACATGTGGAATTATATACTTAACAAAAAAGTGTGAAACAACAGAAAATATGTCTTATATTCTTGGCTCTTCAAAGTAGCCACCTTTTGCTTTGATGACTGTTTTGCACACTCTTGGCATTCTCTTGATGAGCTTCAAGTGGTAGTCACCGGAAATGGTTTTCACTTCACAGGTGTGCCCTGTCAGGTTTAATAAGTGGGATTTCTTGCCTTATAAATGTGGTTGGGACCATCAGTTGTGTTGTGCAGAAGTGTAGTGGATACACAGCTGATAGTCCTACTGAATAGACTGTTAGAATTTGTATTATGGCAAGAAAAAAGCAGCTAAGTAAAGAAAAACGAGTGGCCATCATTACTTTAAGAAATGAAGGTCAGTCAGTCCGAAAAATTGGGAAAACTTTGAAAGTGTCCCTAAGTGCAGTTGCAAAAACCATCAAGCGCTACAAAGAAACTGGCTCACATGAGGACCGCCCCAGGAAAGGAAGACTAAGAGTCACCTCTGCTTCTGAGGATAAGTTTATCCGAGTCACCAGTCTCAGAAATCGCAGGTTAACAGCAGCTCAGATTAGAGACCAGATCAATGCCACACAGAATTCTAGCAGCAGACACATCTCTTCAACAACTGTTAAGAGGAGATTGTGTGCAGCAGGCCTTCATAGTAAAATAGCTGCTAGGAAACCACTGCTAAGGACAGGCAACAAGCAGAAGAGACTTGTTTGGGCTAAAGAACGCAAGGAATGGACATTAGACCAGTGGAAATCTGTGCTTTGGTCTGATGGGTCCAAATTTGAGATCTTTCGTTCCAACCACCGTGTCTTTGTGCGACGCAGAAAAGGTGAACGGATGGACACTACATGCCTGGTTCCCACAGTGAAGCATGGAGGACGAGGTGTGATGGTGTGGGGGTGCTTTGCTGGTGACACTGTTGGGGATTTATTCAAAATTGAAGGCATACTGAACCAGCATGGATACCACAGCATCTTACAGCGGCATGCTATTCCATCCGGTTTGCGTTTAGTTGGACCATCATTTATTTTTCAACAGGACAGTGACCCCAAACACACCTCCAGGCTGTGCAAGGGCTATTTGACCAAGAGGGAGAGTGATGGGGTGCTACGCCAGATGACCTGGCCTCCACAGTCACCAGACCTGAACCCAATCGAGATGGTTTGGGGTGAGCTGGACCGCAGAGTGAAGGCAAAAGGACCAACAAGTGCTAAGCATCTCTGGGAACTCCTTCAAGATTGTTGGAAGACCATTTCCAGTGACTACCTCTTGAAGTTCATCAAGAGAATGCCAAGAGTGTGCAAATCAGTCATCAAAGCAAAAGGTGGCTACTTTGAAGAACCTACAATATAAGACATATTTTCAGTTGTTTCACACTTTTTTGTTAAGTATATAATTCCACATGTGTTAATTCATAGTTTTAATGCCTTCAGCGTGAATGTACAATTTTCATAGTCATGAAAATACAGAAAAATCTTTAAATGAGAAGGTGTGTCCAAACTTTTGGTCTGTACTGTATATATATTTTAAAAAGTCTGGTATACACCAGTAAATTATTACTGTGGTTTTGATGTTCCACAGTAAAACATCTCTATTATCCTGTTTTTGGCATTTTTTGCTGAATAACAATAATAATAGTGTCTCCCTGATTTTTCAGACACAAATATATCTGTTGAAAATAGTCTGATGTAGGCCAGAGACAAGAAGTGTGCTTTTGCTGTTCCACGGTAAAAAATCTCTATTATCCTGCTTTTTGCATTTTTTGCTGTAAAAAAAAAAATAATAGCGTCTCCCTGATTTTTCAGACACAAATATATCTGTTGAAAATAGTCTGGTGTAGGCCCGAGAAATACAAGTGTGGTTTTGCAGTTCCATGGTACAAACCTCTGTATTATCCACTTTTGGGCCATTTGTATCTAAAAAAAACAGTTTGAGTGTGTCGCTCACTGTTCAGCTGCAAATATATATCTATTTTAAAAAGCCTGGTATACACCAGTAAATTATAACTGTGGTTTTGCTGTTCCACGGTAAAACATCTCTATTATCCTGCTTTTGGCATTTTTTGCCGTAAAAAATAAATAGTGTCTCCTGATTGTTCAGACACAAATATATCTGTTGAAAATAGTCTGGTGTAGGCCCGAGAAATACAAGTGTGGCTTTGCAGTTTCACGAATCAAACCTCTGTATTATCCACTTTTGGGACATTTGTATCTAAAAAAAACAGTTTGAGTGTGTTGCTCACTGTTCAGCCGCAAATATCTCTATTTAAAAAAGTGTGGAATACCCCAGTAAACAATAACTGTGGTTTCCCTCTTCCACGGTTCTAATCTACTCTTTATTACACTTTTTCCATTGATAGTGCAAGTGTACGCTATTTTACTTCATTTACAATGGGCAAGGTGCGTGGCAAGGAACGTGGAAGTGGACGTTCTGGTGATGGTTCGTGCAGAGGACGGGGCCGTGGCCAAGGTGAAAATGTGCCACAACCAACAGCCACATCTTCTCGCTCCCACTTCTTGACCGAATTACTAGGGAAGCACAGAACAACACCAGTATTGAGAACTGATCAGTGTGAACAGGTTATTAATTGGATAGCAGACAATACTTCCAGTTACCTGGGCACCACCACCCCCGGTCTGTCTTCCACACGGTCAACTCTTAGTAGCCGTGAGTCTCGACCGCATACTTCTCCTCACCCTGATGCTCCTTCCTCCCACCATGCCGAGTGTTGTCAGACAACAAGTGATCCCACACTTGGACACTCTGAAGAGCTGTTCACTGGTCCATTTCCATATTTGGGCCCCTCGCCTGATACGCTTGAAGTGGTGGAAGAGGAGATCCCATGTTGCGATGCCCAAATATTTGAACAGCCACGGCCACAGGAAGTCGACGTTGGCAATCTGTCACAAGAGGTGGACGATGACGAGACACAATTACCAGGAAGTGAGGAGGAGGATCGTGGTGCGCAAGTGGAAGAGGAGGAGGTGGTGGATGATCTAGTAACTGACCCAATGTGGAAGGAGGAAATGCAGAGTGAGGCCAGCAGCACACAGGGGGAGGGAGGCAGAGTACCCCAACAGGCAGGAAGAAGCAGTGCGGTGGCCGCAGACAGAAGGCAGGCAACCGTTCCCCGTAACACCAACACGAGGGACGTTGCCAGTACAAGCGGTAGGTCTTCCAGAGTCTGGAATTTTTTTAAAGACTCTGCTGATAACACCAAAAAGGCAATATGTTCCACCTGCCATGCCAGCATCAGCAGGGGTGACAAAACTACCAGCCTGAACACCACCAGCATGATCAGGCACATGGCAGCAAAGCACCCGACTTTGTGGGGCGAAACCCAGGGTCCACGACCAGTGTCAGCGGGTGTCACCACTGCTTCTTCCACTGTTGTGCGTGCAATAGAACCCCCTGTTGTGTGTGCAAGGCAATCCACTGTCCATACTGCATGTAAAGATGCCCCCTCCTCTCAGTCTTCACTTGTTATGGCAGTTTCTCAAGAAACAGCATCAACGTCCACGTCCACGTCCCACCGCAGAGTTCAATTGTCCATATCCCAGACCTTTGAACGAAAGCGGAAATTCACAGCTAACGCCCCACAGGCCACTGTCCTAAATTCGCACATTTCACGACTGCTTGCATTGGAAATGCTGCCTTTTAGGCCGGTGGAGATGGAATCCTTCCGCAATCTTATGGCGGTGGCCGTCGCTCGGTACTCGGTCCCCAGCCGACACTATTTTGCCCGGTGTGCCATCCCCGCACTGCACAAGCACGTGTCCCAAAGCATCTGCCGTGCCCTCAACAACGCAGTTACTGGGAGAGTCCACCTGACGACGGACACGTGGACAAGTGCTTGTGGCCAGGGACGGTACATCTCTCTGACGGCACACTGGGTAAACATAGAGGAAGCCGGGACCCAGTCGGACCTTGGGACGGAACACATCTGCCCCACACTGAGGATTGCGGGTCCTATGTCAGTCAGAGTTGCCCCCACAGTGTACAGCTCCTGCGCATCCTCCTCCTCCTCCTCCTCCTCATGTTCAGCCTCCATCTCAGATATCACCACATCAGTTACAAGCTGGAAGCATTGCAGCACTGCCTCCACCAAGTGGCAACAGGCTGTGCTGAAACTCATAAGCTTAGGTGATAAACCTCACACTGCTTGTGAGTTGTGGACAGCTGTGAAAGAGCAGGCAGATCTGTGGCTGAGACCGCTGAACCTACATCCCGGCATGGTCGTGTGTGACAATGGCCGTAACCTGGTGGCGGCTCTGAGGCGAGTTGAGATCACACACGTACCATGCCTGGCTCATGTGCTTAACCTCGTGGTTCAGCGGTTTCTTAAATCGTACCCCGAGTTGCCAGATCTGCTCATGAAAGTACGTCGCCTGTCAGCTTATTTTCGCAAGTCGGCTACAGCTTCCGCAGCCCTTGCTGTGTTGCAGCAGCGTTTGCAGCCTCCAGCACACCGACTGGTGTGTGATGTCCCCACACGTTGGAACTCTACCCTCCACATGTTGCAAAGGATTTGTGAGCAGAAGAGAGCAGTTGTGGAGTACCAGCTGCAACAAGGCCGTCGATATTCAGGTCAGACTCCACACATAAGACCTCAGGAGTGGACCTGGATGTCTGACATATGTACCATCCTGACAAACTTTGAGGAGGCCACCAAGATGGTGAGTGACGATGACGCCATCATTAGTGTCAGCATCCCACTTGTCTGTCTTTTGCAATGCTCTCTGCAGAGAATTAAAGAGGAGGCATTGCAGCCAGAGTATGATGAGATGGATCAAGAAGCTGTAGCGGGCAATTACACACAGCCCAGCCTCATCTCATCCCAACATGCATTGGGGGACAATGAGGGAGAGGAGGAGGAGGAGGAAGAATAGGAGCTGCGATCATGCGTTGTAGACGGTAGTACCTGTACAAGTGTCATACCGTCGGTTCAGCGTGGGTGGCCTGAGGACAGGGGGGAGGAGGAAGAGGAGGAGGAGGAGGAGAGCATGGTCAGTCGTCATCTTGGTGAGGACACGGAAATCTTGCCCGTTACCAGTCTGGCACGCATGGCTGAATTTATGTTACGCTGCCTTAACCGTGACCCTCGCGTTGTCAAAATGTTGGGTGACAGTCATTACTGGTTGGTGACACTTGTAGACTCCCGCTACAAGGAGAACTTTCACTCTCTTATTCCTGAGGTGGAGAGGTCTACAAAAATGGGGCAATACCAGAAGGCCCTTGCTGCAGAACTCTTAAAAAAATTCCCATCTGAACATGCTAGCGGCAGAGCTCACAGTTCGTTGCCCAACCAAGGCGTACAGGCGAGAGAGATGCAACTCCAATCCAGCAGAGGCAGGGGAACACTGTCAACATTCTGGGACAGTTTTCTGACACCCGCCCAGCTTACAGGCCCTGAGGCGCGGGGTACTCTCACAAGGAGTGGAAAGTTTCAAAAGATGGTGAGGGAGTACCAGCGTCCTCCGTGATTCCTCTGTGCCTTTTAATTATTGGGTATCCAAGCTGCGCACTTGGAATGAACTCGCTCTGTACGCCTTGGAGGTCCTGGCCTGCCCTGCCGCTAGCGTGTTATCGGAGGTGTTTTTAGTGCCGCTGGGGGAATTATAACTGATAAGTGCACTCGCCTGTCAACTGACAATGCTGACAAGCTGACCCTTATCAAAATGAACAAGGGCTGGATTGGGCCAGACTTCTCATCACCACCAAATGACAGCAGAGTAACATAAAGTCAAATCCACTGTGTTATTTCGGGAGGTGTATTCACATGCACCGCTTCACACCCACACATGGGTAAACGCTTCCTCGTTTCGGCTGTTTAATCTTCTTCTCCTTATCTTCAGCCTGCACCACCACTATACCACCAGGGTGCCAGCATTGCAAGTTCCTCCGTCCTAATTTTTGGCAGCTTTTGCTGGGAAAGCATAAGCAAATACCATGGGACACCCACTCCCCAATAATGGGACTTAAGTTTGTAATATGCTGTACTGCATGGCTCTTGTAAGGGGCATTGCAAGTTGCTCCGTCCTAATTTTTGGCAGCTTTTGCTTGCCAGGCATAAGCAAATACTATGGGAGACCCACTCCCCAATAATGGGACTTATGTTTTTAATATGCTGTACTGCATGGCTCTTGTAAGGGGCATTGCAAGTTGCTCCATCCTAATTTTTGGCAGCTTTTGCTTGCAAGGCATAAGCAAATACTATGGGACACCCACTCCCCAATAATGGGACTTATGTTTGTAATATGCTGTACTGCATGTGACGCGCCCCCTGGGCCGTGTGTACACGTGTGTGGGATACCCGGTGCCGGGTCTCTGGGGTCTGTAGTCTCCGTGGCGGTGACCCGGTCCCGTGGCTAAGGCTGGTCAAACCAGTGGCAGTCTTTCTTAGGTTTTGAGGTTAATTGTCCGACTGCGCCACCCGTGGATTGTGGTCAGGGAGTACCACCGCTGCGAGGAAGACCGCTGAGGCTGGTGTTGTGTGCGCAGCATAGAATGGGATAACTCCTCTCGGGAGGAGTATAGCCTCAGGGCAGTGAGTGTGGATGATGGGGGTGATGGTGCACGAGCGCAGCAGGAACGACTCAGAGTCTTTGCAGTGCAGTTCAGGGTCTTTACTGATGATTATAAGGTAGACCCTCCCGGGAGTACTGGCTAGCATAAGAGGCCTGGTCAGTCTGTGAGCAAGCAGGAGTTCCCCTGGCCAGGTGGAGTTGTAGGCCTCCCCGTTTGTCTGCACTCTTCCTGGCTACCTTGCTGTAAGCGGGTAGAAGTAGCCCACGTCCCTGAGTGTACCGTGTAGTGCTCACCCGTATGGCTGGTGACTTGGGGCCTTCTGTTAGCCTCCTCTCCACGACGGCGGTGCTGGTCCCTTGCTTGTGACTGAGCCTCCGGGCTTCTATGGCCAGAGGACCTGAAATCCCCTGCCGGCTGGTTTCTGCTGCTGGATATATAAGTCCTCACAGCTTCGGACTCCTGTGTCCGGTTCCTATTGTCTTCTGCCAGGGCGAGCTCTGCTCAGCTTCCAGCCCCTGGTCTTTAGCTCCTAGCTCCTACAGAGCTCCTTGCTGTTACTTTCCCTTGCTCTCACTCTGACTCTGACTGTTCTCTGACTCACTCAACCCCGCCCCAGATCCAGTTTATAAGGGCAGAATTCTCCCCTCCCAGAACTGGGGCAGGAGGATGTTGCATGTTTAAGGGATCCTGACCTGGAAACCTCCCACTTGCTCTCCGACGTAATATCTCTATTACTGTGGTGACCAGACCCCTGGGGTGCCACACATGGCTCTTGTAAGGGGCATTGCAGTTTCTCCTAATTTTTGGAAAGCCTTCCATTCACTGCTTAGGCCAACAGTGCACGGGAGACCCAGTTGCTATAAATCGAAAAAAAGGTTTAGTTAACGCCCACTGACCTCCATGTCATTTCCAAGGGGCATTGGAGTGGCTCGAAATTTTTGGTAGGCATTGCACTCACTGTATGTCCTATAACTGTGTAGCCGAACCGCTCCTTTTGTTACAGAAACATATCCTACAAGACATATCTGGTTGACTGGCCTGATATTGATGTGAATAGTCCCTGTTCCTCCTGCTCTTTCTCCTTTGCCACCACCTCATCCATCATTTATCACCTGAAGCTTTGTTTTAATGGGAGTCATAGAACTGGGATAGTAGCAGGAAAACATCCAGCAATCCACGGAGGAGGTAGGATATGCGCCAAAACATGGACCACCTCAGGCCTAGCCGATACTACATACATGCACTTGCATTCCAAGAAAACAAAGCAGATGCTAACTTCTATCATCATCATCATGATCCTCACCTAGGCACTCTCAACTCCCCAGATGGAGAAGCCAGGGCCCACCGGAGGAGTCTGGTTCTCTGGTGGGCTCGTCCAATGCTGCCCTAAAGCAGGCCAGGCTAAGAAAAGTGTGGGGGAAGGTGACAGGAGAAATCAGGGCGGCTGGGGACCGAGTATGGACACCTGGCCGCTACCTGGCGGCTGGGGACCGAGCGTGGACACCCGGCCGCCTGGCGGATGGGGACAGAGTATGGATACCTCGCTACCGAAGCGGCCATGAGGTAGTGGCCAGCTTCGGCCTCCTCCAAACTAAAAGGCCCCATTTCAAGTGAAAGCTAGCAGTATGGTATTGCAGCCTGCGGGTGGGTGGGTGGTTGGCTGCATACTTGCGCTTGCATTGCAAGGAATTGGGGAGGTACAATTGAACACTGCCCTGGGACAAGGACTTGCACGGGGATAGTTGCAAGTCTGCATCTTCTGATGCGGCAAGGATCACTTCTGATGGGCACACTTTTAGACAGTGACCTGGGGGTCAGAGATGCTTCCAAGGGTCTTCCCCATGCTGATCCCTTGTCTTTTCAGCACTGTATGCATGTGTCACACAGCACATGGCCAGATATGGTTATAAAATGTTAAAATGACATTTCCCGGTGAACGCATTTGTCACGGTTGAAAGCAATACAAAAGTGCAAAAACGCATGAAAAATGCTGCTTGTGAACATAGCCCAAGGTGTGGAGGAGTATTTTTGTTTTTGGTTATTTATTTTACCTTATACACAAGTTTTTACCCTGGAAAGGAAATTCCTTAACATATTTCACAGGAAAACCGTTTCAGTTTCGTTTTTGAACGTTTTATTGTGAGCCCGCAAAAGTGGCTTAATACCTCTAACCACGTTGTTGACAGCAGTGACCTGGGGGTCAGAAATGCTTCCAGGGACAATCCCCATGCTGCCCCCATGTCTTTTGAGCACTGTCACTATCGTTTTGGGCACTTTTTAGGCTTTCTACAGACTGCCGGGGGTGCTGCCGCAAAAATGCTCGGGTCTCTAATAGACTAACATTGGGCTCGTTGCTCGGGTCGAGCACCCGAGTATCACGGTAAGCTCGGCCCGAGCTTCGAGCACCCGAGCATTTTAGTGATCGCTCAACACTATCAGTCGTCATCTTGGTGAGGACACGGAAGTCTTGCCCATTACCAGTCTGGCAACCAGGGCTGACTTTATGTTACGCTGCCTTAACCGTGAGCCTCGCATTGTCAAAATGTTGGGTGACAGTCATTACTAGTTGATGACACTTTTAGACCCCCTCTACAAGGAGAACTTTCACTTTCTTATTCCTGAGTTGGAGAGGTCTACAAAAATGGGGCAGTACCAGAAGACCCTTGCTGCAGAACTATTAAAAAAATTCCCATCTGAACACGGTAGCGGCAGAGGTCACAGTTCGCTGCCCAACTAAGGCATACAGGCGAGAGAGACGCAACTCCAATCCAGCAGAGGCAGGGGAACACTGTCAATGTTCTAGGACAGTTTTCTGAGACCTACCCAGCTTACAGGCCCTGAGGCGCAGGGTACTCTCACAAGGAGTGGAACGTTTCAAAAGATGGTGAGGGAGTACCAGCGTCCTCCGTGATTCCTCTGTGCCTTTTAATTATTGGGTATCCAAGCTGGACACTTGGAATGAACTCACTCTGTATGCCTTGGAGGTCCTGGCCTGCCCTGCCGCTAGCGTGTTATCGGAGCGTGTTTTTAGTGCCGCTGGGGGAATTGTAACTGATAAGCGCACTCGCCTGTCAACTGACAATGCTGACAAGCTGACCCTTATCAAAATGAACAAGGGCTGGATTGGGCCAGACTTCTCATCACCACCAAATGACAGCAGAGTAACATAAAGTCAAATCCACTGTTATTTCGGGAGGTGTATTCCCATGCATCGCTTCACACCCACACATGGGTATACGCTTCCTCATTTCGGCTGTTTTTTGCTCTTCTCCTTATCCTCAGCCTCCACGACCACTATACCACCAGGGTGACCGTGGTCCATGTTGCCAGCATTGCAAGTTCCTCTGTCCTAATTTTTGTCAGCTTTTGCTTGGAATGCATAGGCAAAGACTATGGGAGACCCACTCCCCAATAATGGGAATAATGTTTTTAATATGCTGTACTGCATGGCTCTTGTAAGGGACATTGCAAGTTCCCCCTTCCTAATTTTTGGCAGCTTTTGCTTGGAAGGCATAGGCAAAGACTATGGGAGACCCACTCGCTAATAATGGGAATAATGTTTTTAATATGCTGTACTGCATGGCTCTTGTAAGGGGCATTAAAATCGTCTTGTTAAGCTACTGTGACCTCCACGTCTGTTCCAAGGGTTGTTAATATTGTCTTTTTATTCCACTGCGACCTCCACCACTCTTCCAAGGGGCATTAAAAGTGTCTTGTTAAGCTACTGTGACCTCCACGTCTCTTCCACAGGGCGTTGATATTGTCTTTTTATTCCACTGTAACCTCCACCACTCTTCCAAGGGGCATTGATATTGTCTTTTTATTCCACTGCGTCCTCCACCACTCTTCCAAGGGGCATTAAAACCGTCTTGTTAAGCTACTGTGACCTCCACGTCTCTTCCACGGGGCATTGATATTGTCTTTTTATTCCACTGTAACCTCCACCACTCTTCCAAGGGGCATTAAAACTGTCTTGTTAAACCACTCTGAACTCCACGTCTCTTCCAAGGGGCATTAAAACCATCTTGTTAAGCTACTGTGACCTCCACATCTCTTCCAAGGGGCATTAAAACTGTCTTGTTAAACCACTCTGAACTCCACGTCTCTTCTAAGGGGCATTAAAACCATCTTGTTAAACCACTCTGAACTCCACAGCTCTTCCAAGGGGCATTGACATGTTGTTTTTAATTACCTCTAACCTCCACTACTCTTGCAACGGGCATTGCATTTCCTCCTAATTTTTGTCAGCTTTTGCTTTTCAATGCATAGGCGAACACTAAGGGAGACCCACTCCCCAATAATGGGTAGAAGGTTTTTAATACGCTGTAATCCACGTCTGTTTCAAGGAGCATTGCAGTGCCTAATAATTTTTGGAAAGCCTTCCATTCCCTGCTTAGGCCAACAGTGTACAGGAGACCCAGTTGCTATAAATGGAAAAAACGGTTTAGTTAAGGCCCTCTGACCTCCATGTCACTTCCAAGGGGCATTGGAGTTCCTCGAAATTTTTGGTAGGCATTGCATTCACTGTATGCCTTATAACTGTGTAGCTGAACCGCTCCTTTTGGTACAGAAACATATCCTACAAGACATGTGTGGTTGGCTGGCCTGATATTGATGTGAATGGTCCCTGTTCCTCCTGCTCTTTCTCCTTTGCCCCCACCTCATCCATCATTCATCACCTGAAGCTTTGTTTTAACGGGAGTCATAGAACTGGGATAGTAGCAGGAAAACATCCAGCAATCCTCGAAGGAGGTAGAATATGCGTCAAAACGCTGACCACCTCAGGCCTAGCTGCTACTACATACATGCGCTTGCATTCCAAGGAACAGAAAGCTAAGGAGGTGGATGGCCTCATGATCATGAATAATTTACTCATTGTGTAGGAGGCCGACCACTGCTGCTGTCTACCTTCTGAACTTTGTGTTGAAGCCTGATTGACCCAGGACCCGCAATCCTCTATGTCTGGAGGACGTGTTGCATCCCAGTGTCCAACTGTGTCCCGGCTTCCACAATATTAAACCAGTGTGAAGGCGTCAGTGAGATGGACCATTCCTGGCCACATTCACTTGTCCACATGTTTGTGGTTAGGCTGTCCTTCCCACTAAATGCACTGGGGAGGGCACAGGTAATGTTTTGGTATGCGCGCTTGTGTATAAGGCGCACCGGGACAAATAGGGGCGGCTGGGGACCGTTTATGGACACCCGGCCACCCCCACGCGGCTGGGGACTGAGTATGGACACCCGGCCGCCCCCTGGCGGCTGGGGACCAAGCGTGGACACCCGGCCGCCGGGCGGCTGGGGACTGAGTATGAATACCAGGCTACCAACGCAGCCATGACGTGGTGGCCAGATTCCACCTCCACATGCCTAAAAGGCCCAATTTCAAGTGCAAGCAAGCTAGCAGTATGGTATTGCAGCCTGGGGGTGGGTGGGTGGCAGGCTGCATACTTGCGCTTGTATTGCAAGTTATGGGGGAGGTACAATTGAACACTGCCCTGGGACAAGGACTTGCACGGGGATAGTTGCAAGTCTGCATCTTCTGATGCGGCAAGGATCACTTCTGATGGGCACACTTTTAGGCAGTGACCTGGGTGTCAGAGATGCTTCCAGGGGTCTTCCCCATGCTGATCCCATGTTTTTTTAGCACTGTATGCATGTGTCACACAGCACATGGCCAGATAAGGTTGTAAAATGTTAAAATGACATTTCCCGGTGAATGCATTTGTCACGGTTGAAAGCAATACAAACATGCAAAAACGCATAAAAAATGCTACTTGTGAACATAGCCCAAGGTGTGGAGGAGTATTTTTGTTTTTGGTTATTTATTTTACCTTATACACAAGTCTTTACCCTGGAAAGGATGTTCCTTAACCCCTTTCCGACCTGGTCAGTAATAGTACGCACCAGGTCGGGAAGGCCGGTTCAGCGGGGGCTCCGGCGGTGAGCCCGCACTGAAGCGAGCACATGTCAGCTGATTATTGGAATCGCAATCCACCCGCGGCTGTTAACATGTTAAATCTATGACAGTGGCATTTAACTCGCGCTTTAATCTTTGCTTCATGTACCTTGAAAAATAAAATGCACTTTTTTGGACTTTATCTGTGAGCTGGATTTTTCTGCTTTCTCTATAAAAAAATATCCCAATCTCTGATGATCCCCCGGAGCACCATCAAATCCATTATAATCAAATGGAAAGAACATGACACCACAAGAACTACTAAGAGAGGGCCGCCCACTAAAACCTCTCAGCCCGGTGTAGTTCGGAGGTGTTCACACTGTTCGGTAATGAGGCAGTGACCCAGTAAAGTTCAACTCAAATGTTTTTATTTCCAAAAAGTCACAAAGTAAAGGTAGCGGTATCTTCCGGATCGCAGCTGGGTCATAACATAGTCCTTCTCCAAACCTGTTACCGTGGGCGACTGCACCACCGTGTCGTGCTGAGGTGTGCCAGGAGTTTTGCTTTCCTTTACTCTGTGTTCAGCTTCACACAGGCCTGAGTTGCAGAGCTACCTGCTCTGCAGCTTGCAGACAAAACTCTGACACATCCAAACCTTGGCTGCAAGTTTTTTAAATGGAATCTGCGGCCATGAGCCACTTGTAAGACCCGGCTGGAGGGAGTGAACCGCCCCACTGCCACCTGTAGTTCACTCCCAATAAAAAAGCCCATGCCGGTTTTCTTAAATCCCACTTAGCCAAATAGCTTGATCAAGTTCAACTTTAACTTTTATTCTGCACTGCAACCTGTGATTGCAATGCACTCCAGTGGGTTCAATATGCCGCTATGCACATCCTAGGAGACACATCCCATCCCTAGCATATGATCCCTCTCACTGCCTCACACCAGTCAAGGAGGGTATTAATTAGAGAGGCAGCACAAAGACCAAAGATAGCCCTGAAGGAACTGTCGAGTTACCAAGCAGAGAGTGGAGTATCTGTCCATATGACCACAATAAACCGTACACTCCATAGAGGTGGCTTTTATGGAAGAGAAGGCAGAAAAAAAGCCTTTACTTACACACAAAAATTGTAAGGCTCATTTTGAGTTTGCCAAAAGACATGTGAGAGACTTCCCAAATGTATGGAGGAAGGTGCTGTATTCAGATGAGACCAAAACTGAACTTTTTGGCCACCAAGGTACAAGCTGTGTCTGGCGCCAAACCAACACAGCTCATCACCCTGAGAACACCATCGCCATAGTGAAACATGGTGCTGGCAGAATCATGCTCTGGGGATATTTTTCAGCAGCAGAGACAGGGAAATGGTCCAAGTTGAGGGGAACATGGATGGCGCAAAATACAGAGATATTCTTGAGCAAAACCTGTTTCAGTCTGTCAGTGATTTGAGACTGGGATGGAGGTTCACCTTGAAACAAGGCAATGACCAAAAGCATATTGCTAAAGCAACACTCGAGTGGTTTAAGGACAAAAGTCTAAATGTTTTGGAGTGGCCTAGTTAAAGTTCAGGCCTTAATCCAATTGAGAATCAGTGGTCAGACTTGAAGATTGCTGTTCACTAGAGGAAATTATCTAACTTGAAAGAACTTGGAACACAACACAAGAAAAGGACAATCAAAAAGGCCTCAATATTTTATCTCAATAAGATTACTCTTTATTGTCACATTAATAGCTAAATATAGGAAAAAGTGTAAAGGTGCAAGTTGTTATGCAAAAATAGGACCCACAGCAGTGGAGCTATAATTCATAAACATATTCATATTAAATATACATATACAGTTATATGAAAAAGTTTGGGCACCCCTATTAATCTTAAGCTTAATGTTTTGATGGTCGCCGAGCATGGACAGCCCATGCTTAACTGAACTGGAATTGTTTTGTAAAGAGGAATGGTCAAAAATACCTTCATCCAGGATCCAGGAAATCATTAAAAGCTACAGGAAGCGACTAGAGGCTGTTATTTTTGCAAAAGGAGGATCTACTAAATATTAATATCACTTTTCTGGTGAGGTGCCCATACTTATGCACCTGTCAAATTTTGTTTGAATGCAGATTGCACATTTTCTGTTAGTACAATAAACCTCATTTCAAGGCAGAAACATTACTGTGTCCAACAGTTATTACATATATCAAACTGAAATAGCTGTTGCAAAAACACCAATTTTTATAAAACATTAAGCTTAAGATTAATAGGGGTGCCCAAACTTTTTCATATAACTGTATCTCTCTAATACCATATCATGGCTATATAGTACATATATATACAACCCCTGGCAAAAATTATGAAATCACCGGGCTCGGAGGATGTTCATTCAGTTGTTTAATGTTGTTGAAAAAAAGCAGATTACAGACATGGCACAAAACTAAAGTCATTTCAAATGGCAACTTTATGGCTTTAAGAAACACTAAAAGAAATCAAGAAAAAAAATGTGGTACTCAGTAGGGGTAATTTTTTTCAGACCAAGCAGAGGGAAAAAATTATGGAATCACCCTGTAAATTTTAATTTCCAAAACTAACACCTGCATCAAATTAGATCTGCTCGTTAGTCTGCGTCTAAAAAGGAGTGATCCCACCTTGGAGAGCTGTTGCACCAAGTAGACTGACATGAATCATGACTCCAACATGAGAGATATCAATTGAAACAAAGGAGAGGATTATCAAACTCTTAAAAGAAGGTAAATCATCACGCAATGTTGCAAAAGATGTTGGCTGTTCACAGTCAGCTGTGTCTAAAATCTGGACCAAATAAAAACAACATGGGAAGGTTGTTAAAGGCAAACTTCCTGGTAGACCAAGGAAGGCTTCAAAGCATCAAGACCGGAAACTTAAAGCAGTATGTCTCCAAAACAGGAAATGCACAACAAAACAAATGAGGAACGAATGGGAGGAAACTGGAGTCAATGTCTGTGACCGAACTGTAAGAAACCTCCTAAAGGAAATGGGATTTACATACAGAAAAGCTAAACAAAAGCCATCATTAACACCTAAACAGAAAAAAACAAGGTTACAGTGGGCTAAGGAAAAGCATTCGTGGACTGTGGATGATTGGTTAAAAGTCTTATTCAGCGATGAATCGCGAATCTCCATTGGGCAAGGTGATGATGCTGGAACTTTTGTTTGGTGCCGTTCCAATGAGATTTATAAAGATGACTGCATGAAGAGAACTTGCAAATTTCCACAATCATTGATGATATGGGGTGCAGCATGTCAGGTAAAGGCACTGGGGAGATGGCTGTCAATACATCTTCAATAAATGCCCAAGTTTACATTGATATTTTGGACAGTTTTCTTATCCCATCATTTGAAAGGATGTTTGGGGATGATGACATCATGATGACATCATTTTTCAAGGTGATAATGCATTCTGCCATAGAGCAAAAACTGTGAAAACATTCCTTGAAAAAAGACACATAAGGTCAATGTCATGGCCTGCAAATAGTCCAGATTTTAATCCAATTGAAAATCTTTGGTGGAAGTTGAAGAAAATGGTCCATGACAAGTCTCCAACCTGCAAAGCTGATCTGGCAACAGCAATCAGAGAAAGTTGGAGCCAGATTGATGAAGAGTACTGTTTGCCATTCATTAAGTCCATGCCTCAGAGACTGCAAGCTGTTATTAAAGCCAGAGGTGGTGCAACAAAATACTAGTGATGTATTGGAGTGTTCTTTTGTGTGTTTGTTTTTCATGATTCCATAATTTTTTCTTCAGAATTGAGTGATTCCATAATTTTTTCCCTCTGCTTCGTCTGAAAAAAATTACCCTTACTGAGTACCATTTTTTTTTCATGGTTTTATGCCATGTCTGTGATCTGCTTTTTTTCAACAACATTAAACAACTCAATGAACATCCTCCGAGCCTGGTGATTCCATAATTTTTTCCAGGGGTTGTACATATCACCCCTATCCAATAAATGATAACATTCCCCAAGATTGTCAGAGTTCTAAGGGCATAATGGTATTGGATGGTATCCTGTAATAGTGCAACCTCATAGGCACTTAAAACACAGCAATGCCATGTATTACTGATGAATGGGTACTAGGAGTCAAGGGAAGAGAGAGGGACTCCACTGACAGCACGTCCGCCCCGATGGATTTGCCTTTGTCAGTAGGCATATGAGGTGAATGGTGTCATGGTTTAAAAAGGACGCCAGATGACACCGCAGCCTAGAAGGGAAAAAAGGTGTCACCATGGCAGCCACGATGCCAGCTAGTGTCCACGTCATGTGACGGATGACGTCAAAAACACACGGGAGCCACATGACCTGACATCAAACATCACATCAAGATACAGAAAGCTGACAGGGATTGCGGGGGCATAGCACGCATGCATACAGGGCCACAAAGGAAGCAATAAGGATTGCACTGAGGAGTACATATATATATACAGCAGCCATTGCATATCGATACATTAATAAGGGAGAATTAGTATATACAGTAAAGACCAAAAGTTTGGACACACCTTCTCATTTAAAAAATTTTCTGTATTTTCACGACTATGAAAATTGTACATTCACGCTGAAGGCATCAAAATTATGAATGAACACATGTGGAATTATATACTTAAACAAACAACTGAAAATATGTCTTATATTCTAGGTTCTTCTACATGCCTGGAGGAGGAGGTGTGATGGTGTGGGGGTGCTTTGCTGGTGACACTGTTGGGGATTTATTCAAAATTGAAGGCATAATGAACCAGCATGGCTAACACAGCATCTTGCAGCGGCATGCTATTCCATCCGGTTTGCGTTTAGTTGGACCATCATTTATTTTTCAACAGGACAACGACCCCAAACACACCTCCAGGCTGTGTAAGGGCTATTTGACCAAGAAGGAGAGTGATGGGGTGCTACGCCAGATGACTTGGCCTCCACAGTCACCAGACCTGAACCCAATCGAGATGGTTTGGGGAGAGCTGGACCGCAGATTGAAGGCAAAAGAGCCAACAAGTGCTAAGCATCCCTGGGAACTCGTTCAAGATTTTTGGAAGACCATTTCCGGTGACTAACTCTTGAAGCTCATCATGAGAATGCCAAGAGTGTGCAAAGCAGTCATCAAAGCAAAAGGTGGCTACTTTGAAGAACCTAGAATATAAGATACAGTGCCTACAAGTAGTATTCAACCCCCTGCAGATTTAGCTGGTTTGATAAGATGCAAATAAGTTAGAGCCTTCAAACTGCAAACGAGAGTAGGTTTTATGAACAGAAGCATAAATCTTACAAACCAAAAAGTTATGTTGCTCAGTTGAATTTTATTAAATTTTAAACATAAAAATGTGGGTCAATTATTATACAACCCCTATGTTTAATGTTTTGTGGAATAAGCCTTGTTTGCAATTACAGCTAATAATCGTCTTTTATAAGACCTGATCAGGCCGGCACAGGTCTGTGGAGTTATCTTGGCCCACTCCTCCATGCAGATCTTCTCCAAGTTATCTAGGTTCTTTGGGTGTCTCATGTGGACTTTATTCTTGAGCTCCTTCCACAAGTTTTCAATTGGGTTAAGGTCAGGAGACTGACTAGGCCACTCCAACACCTTCACTTTTTCCCTCTTGAACCAGGCCTTGGTTTTCTTGGCTGTGTGCTTTGGGTTGTTGTCTTGTTGGAAGATGAAATTACGACCCATCTTAAGATCCTTGATGGAGGAGCGGAGGTTCTTGGCCAAAATCTCCAGGTAGGCCGTGCTATCCATCTTCCCATGGATGCGGACCAGATGGCCAGGCCCCTTGGCTGAGAAACAGCCCCACAGCATGATGCTGCCACCACCATGCTTGACTGTAGGGATGGTATTCTTGGGGTCGTATGCAGTGCCATCCAGTCTCCAAACGTCACGTGTGTGGTTGGCACCAAAGATCTCGATCTTGGTCTCATCAGACCATAGAACCTTGAACTAGTCTGTCTCAGAGTCCTCCAAGTGATCATGAGCAAACTGTAGACGAGCCTTGACATGACGCTTTGAAAGTAAAGGTACCTTACGGGCTCGTCTGGAATGGAGACCATTGCGGTAGAGTACGTTACTTATGGTATTGACTGAAACCAATGTCCCCACTGCCATGAGATCTTCCCGGAGCTCCTTCCTTGTTGTCCTTGGGTTAGCCTTGACTCTTCGGACAAGCCTGGCCTCGGCACGGGAGGACACTTTCAAAGGCTGTCCAGGCCGTGGAAGGCTAACAGTAGTTCCATAAGCCTTCCACTTACTGATGATGCTCCCAACAGTGGAGACAGGTAGGCCCAACTCTTTGGAAAGGGTTTTGTACCCCTTGCCAGCCTTGTGACCCTCCACGATCTTGTCTCTGATGGCCTTGGAATGCTCCTTCGTCTTTCCCATGTTGACCATGTCTGAGTGCTGTTCACAAGTTTGGGGAGGGTCTTAAATAGTCAGAAAAGGCTGGCAAAAGAGATCTTTAATCCACACATGTGAAGCTCATTATTCTTGGTGCCTGAACTACTTCTTAATACTTTAGGGGGACCAAACAGAATTCTTGTGGTTTGAGGGGTTGAATAATAAATGACACTCTGAATTAACTTTTAACGTTTTTAAAAAAAAAAAAAAAAAAAAAACAAAGACAAAATTTGCTGCAGTGCATTTCCCACTTCCAGGCTGATCTACAGTACAAATGTCACAATGCCAAGTTAATTCCGCATGTGTCAACCAGCTAAATCTGCAGGGGGTTGAATACTACTTGTAGGCACTGTATATTTTCAGTTGTTTCACACTTTTTTGTTAAGTATATAATTCCACATGTGTTAATTCATAGTATTGATGCCTTCAGTGTGAATGTACAATTTTCAAAGTCATGAAAATGCAGAAAAATCTTTAAATGAGAAGGTGTGTCCAAACTTTTGGTCTGTACTGTATGTCACTAAAAATAGTTAATAAATAACATTTACCACATGTCTACTTTACATCAGCACAATTTTGGAACCAAAATTTATTTTCGTTAGGAAGTTATAAGGGTTAAAAGTTGACCAACGATTTCTCATTTTTCCAACAAAATTTACTAAACCATTTTTTTAGGGACCACATCCCATTTAAAGTGACTTTCCAGGGTCTATATGACAGAAGATATCCAAAAGTGACACCATTCTAAAAACGGCACCTCTCAAGATGCTCAAAACCACTTTGAATAGGTTTCAGATGCTTCACAGGAATTTTTGGAATGTGGAACCAAAAAATAAACATTTAACTTTTTTTTACAAAAATGTTACTTTAGACCCATTTTTTTTACTTTCACAAGAATAACAGGAGAAAATGAACCCCAAAATTTGTGCAATTTTTCTTGAGCACACCGATACCCAATATGTGGGGGAAAATCACTGTTTGGACATATGGCAGAGCTTGGAAGTGAATAAGCGCCATTTGACTTTTAGGATGTAAAATTTACTGGCATAATTAACGGACGCCATGTCGTGTTTGGTGGGCCGCTGATGTGCCTAAACAGTGGAAACCCCCGACAAGTGACATCATTTTGGAAACTAGACCCCCTCAGGGAACTTATCTAGATGAATGGCGAGCACTTTGAACCCCCAGGTGCTTCACAGAAGTTTATAACATTGAGCCGTGAAAATAAAGAAATCACATTTTTCCACAAAAATGTTTTTTTCAGCCCCAAATTTTGCATTTTCACTAAGGTAACAGGAAAAATTGCACCATGCAATTTGTTGTGCAATTTCTTCTGAATACGCAGATACCCAATATGTGGAGGAAGACTACTCTTTGGGTGCAAAGAAGGGCTTGGAACTAAAGGAGCACCATTTGACTTATTGAATGTAAAATTTGCTGGACCAATTAGCGGACGCTATGTCGCCCCTGATGTGCCTAAACAGTGGAAACCCCATTTGGAAGCTAGGCACCTCAGGGAACTTATCTAGATGTGTGGTGATCGCTTTGAATACCAAAATGCTTCACAGAAGTTTACAACAGTGAGCCGTAAAAATAAAATTTTCACATTTTCTCCACAAAAATGTTTTTCAGCCCCCAATTTTGCATTTTCATAAGAGTAACAGGAGAAATTGCCCCATACCATTTTCTGTGCAATTTCTCCTGAGTAAGCCCATACCCCATATGTGGGGAAAAAACATTGTTTGGGTGCATGGCAGGGCTCGGAAGGGAAGGAGTGCCATTTGACTTTTTGAATGTAAAATTTGCTGGAATAATTAGTGGACGGTATGTTGCATTTGGAGAGCCCCTGATGTGCCTAAACAGTGGAAGCCCCCCACAAGTGACACCATTTTGGAAGCTAGGCACTTCAGGGAACTTCTCTAGATGTGTGGTGAGCACTTTGAACCCCAAAATGCTTCACAGAAGTTTACAACATTGAGCCGTGAAAATAAAAGAAAACTAATTTTTCCCACAAGAATGTTTTTTAGCACAAAATTTTGCATTTCCACAAGGGTAACAGGAGAAAATGGACCCCAAAATTTGTTGTGTAATTTCTCTTGAGTATGCAGATACCCCGTATGAAGTCAAAAACTACTTTTGAGGCATAGTGCAAAGCTCAGAAGGGAAGAAGCACCATATTGGAGTTCAGTTTTTGTTGGACTGGTTTGAGGGTGCCATGTCACATTGGTGAAACCCCAGGGGTGCCAGATCAGCTGAACACCCCATAAGTGACCTCATTTTACAAGCTACACCTCTCAATGAATTAATCTAGGGGTGCAGTGATCATATTGACACCACAGGTGTGTCACATAATTTTATACCATTGGGAAGAGAAGAAAAAATAATTACATTTTTACCACGAAAATGTAGTTTTATCCCCAGATTTTACATTTTCACACTGGGAAATGGGTAAAAATGGCACCAAAACTTGTCCCACAATTTATGCTGAATGTAAAAATACCCCATATGTGGCTGTATAGTACTGTTTAGCCACACGGCGAGACTCGGGAGGGATGGAGTGCTTTTTGCCTGCTGGAGGGCAGATTTTCTGTGAATAGTTTGCGGACTCCATATACAGAGACCCTACATGCGAGAAGAGCAGAATCCCCTCAAGTGACCCCATTTTGGAAATCATACCCCTTTGTGAATTTATCTACAGGTGTAGTAACGATTTTGACTCCATGGATGTTTTCCAGAAACAAGCAGCAGTGGATGTTGCTAAGTGAAGATTGCAAACTGCCGTTGTAGTGACCAGTACGCTGTAGCGACCAGTACATTGTAGTGACCAGTACATTATGCCCAAATCATTCTTCTGGAGACATGCGCCCATAAATTAGGCAGGCTCTCATTGCTACAGGAATGCCAAACATGTGGATGTTAGTTGCAGTTTAGACACACACTGGAGCTCAGAAGGGAGGGGGACATTTGGATTTGGGAGAGCAGAATTCGCTGGATTTCTTTTGGAGGGAGAGGAGCCATTTAGTTTTTCCAGAGCCTTTGTGCTACCAGTAATGTGGAAGCCCCTATATTATTATTAACAGATGACGGACCTGAGTGGGGACTTGCTTTTTTTGTGAATGGAGTTGAAGCTTTTATTGAGAACATTTTACATAACATTTTGGATCACGTTTTTCATGTCCTCTTCGCTGAGCACTTATATTTGGGTTTCCATCTAAATCTCCGAGTGATGTTCTTTAGATGAAATCCCCAAAGGATCCATTCACTATAATGAGGCAGCAGAGTTACTCTGGACTCCATCTGGTCTCTGTTCAGCGTCGTCCTTTTTTTCAGAAGTGCACAGAACAGTGGCCGACGGCACTTTTATGCACACCTAATAAAAAGACGGACACCATGGGATCACAGGTCCTACGGCATCCACAGTGCCTCCATCTGCCTCATTACAGGGAATCTTCTGCCGGAGGTTCCGTCTGAATCACGTATTTCAGAGATTTACACTGAAACCCCGGTGTAAGCGCTCAGCGCACAGCGCCGGATAAATGTGAGCCGACACCTAATGCAATCTTTGGGAGGCACAAAGAATCAATCAACAGCATGTGAAGAATTGGTTTTATTTATTTTTTACGCCGTTCTTCGTGCGGTTTAAGTGATTAGTTGACTTTATTCTTCAGGGTAGGGCGATTACAGCGATACCATATTTATATTGGGTTTTTATGATTGTCTGCTGTCACACACTAAAAGACCCTTTTTATTGTAAAAACAAGTTTTTGCATCGCCTTATTTTAAGAGCTATAATTTTTTCATATTTTGGCCAACAGAGTCATGTAGGGGCTTGTTTTTTGCAGGACGAGTTGACGTATTTATTGATACCATTTTCGGGGACATGACATTTTTTGATAGCTTTCTATTGTGTTTTTGAGAGGCAGAATCAACAAAATCCAGCAATTCAGGAATTGTTTTTTGGGGAATTTTTTCATGTCATTCCGTGTGTAGTAAAATTGATAAGGCAGATTTATTCTTTGGGTTGGTGCGATTACAGTGATACCACATTTATATAGTTTTTTTTATGTTTTGGTGCTTTTATACAATAAAAACAATTTTATAGAAAAAAAAATATTTTGGCATCGCTTTATTCTGAGAAGTGTAACTTTTTTATTTTTCTGCTGATGGAGCTGTATAGTGGCTTGTTTTTTGCGGGACAAGATGACCTTTTCAGTGATACTATATTTATTTACAGGCATCTTTTTGATCACGTTTTATTCCACCTTTTGTTTGGCGGCATGATGATAAAGCATCGTTTTTTGCCTTGTTTTTTACTTTTTTTACGGTGTTCACTGAAGGGTTTAACTAGTGGGATAGTTTTATAGGTCAGATCATTACGGACGCGGCAATACTAAATATGTGTACTTTTATTGTTTTGTTTTATTGTCTTTACACAGTTAAATCTATTTATTGGATTAATATTTTTTATTTTTTTTTCTTTATTTTGTGATTTTTTTTTTAAATATTTTTATAATTTTTATTAAATGTTGTATTACTTTTTTACATTGTCCCAGGGTGGGACATCATTATCAAACTGGCAGATCGCTGATCTGACGCTCTGCAGAGCATCACATCAGCGTCTGACAGGCAGAAAGGAGGCATCTCAGCTTCTGCTCTCGGAGCAGGCGCTGACAGACCACCTTCCTGCAGGACCCTGAAGGACCCCAGAGGCCATCTTGGGACCGGGAGTCACCATGGAGACCATCAACACAACGCAATCACATCGCATTGTGTTGATGGGATCACAGATGGAGCCCACTCGCTCTGCGATGTCGCTGTCATGGTTGACAGCGGCATCAGAGGGATTAAACGCCCGTGATCGGTGTTAGCACTGATCGTGGGCGGTGCTGCGGGGTGTCAGCTCTTACACAGAGCTGACACACTCATGTGATCGTGGCGGCGCTCAGCATGAGCCCGTCCGATCACCGCGCCATACATGTACTGCTCTTTGCGGGAACGCAGCTCCCATAGAGCAGTACCTGTACCGTGCATGTTGGGAAAGGGTTAAAATCAGCCCACAGCTGTTTGTTTAGCCTTTACTGGCTAGATTACAGGGGGACCCCAAAAAAATTTTACGTGGGGTCACTCTATAAAATCTAACCAGCAAAGGCTAAACTAGACTGCTGCGAGCTGATATTAATAGCCAGGGAAGGGGCCATGAATAGTAGCCTCCTCTGCGGCTATTAATATCACCCCTCAGCAGTCCCAGAAATGGCGCATCCATAAGATGCTCCAAATCTGGCACTTAGCCTCCGCTCTTCCCACTGCCCTGTAGCATTGGCAGTGGGGTAATTGGGTTGGGGTTCATGTCAGCCTTTTATTGACGGCTGATGTGAAGCCCAGGTTAGTAATGGAGGGCGTCTATAAGACGCCCCCATTACTAACTGCATTGTAAAGTGGTCGCCACCTTTTCAATAAGAGACACAGCCAGAGTAAAGTATTTTAATTAAATAAAAACACACGGTTCTACAATTTTTTTTATTACCCCGAAGCTCTCGATCTCCTGAAAAAAAAGTAAAATAACTAACAACCATATTCCTCACCTGTCCGCTGTCAACAACGTAGTCCACTTACCGCCGAGTGTCCCACGACGATCCGTATCACTTCTACAGCAATGACATCATCCATCACTGATTTCATTGCTGTAGAAGACAGCACTGTAAACTGACAGGAGTGTAAAATCACTCCTGTCAGTATACATGCTGCAGGAAGTCACTGAGGTTGATCAGCTGAAGATCAGCTGATCAGCCCCAATGAGCTTACCACCCTGGGAACATTCTTGAGAATGTTCCCAGGGTCAGGTGAGCATCAGCTGATCAGTTACGAGACCGATCAGCTGATTGCTGGCGTCAGCGATCAGCTGATGTTCACGTGACCATCAGCTGATCGCTGACGTCAGCACAGGTGCTGGAAGCACAGTATACTGTGCTTCCAGGACCCGCTCACCGCAGTATACCGCTGGCCGCCGGGCTGAAGACATCACCTCCGGGACTCAGGAGGACACCGAGGGCCACTGGATAGGTGAGTATGGAGGTATATTTTTTTATTTTTACTTTTTTTTTTCTTCTTTTACCGTGAGCATGTGGGCTGGGAAGAGCAGATTAACTGCTCCTTCCATCCAAGCCGCTCTCGCTGTTATCAGCCACAGCGGCGGTCAGATGAGAGGAGTAATAGCCTCCTCTCCCGACCCGGGTACCACCCGCAGCGCGTTTCTGGTGTGGAATTGCGCCCATTTACTTTCATTGAAACGCAGCAAATCCTCAGGTATAGATATTATAACTGCGAGTTTTCTACAATTCAATGCAGGTCAGTGGGCGCGAATTTGCGGCGGAAATGCCCAAACAATGGTGCAGTTTTTGCCTCAATGGTAATCCTGAGTGGAAATTTCCGCATCATGTGCACAGAACATCCGGATTACCATTGCTATACATGGCAGACCTATTAACATTTGGTTTTAATGCGTTTCCGCGGTGGAAAAACAGCAGCGGAAACGCATTAAAACTGCATTGTGTGCACATAGCCTAACATTAAATTGTTATCCTCCTTTGTGTTGATTACTTTGCAGAGTTTAGTGTTATCTGCAATTATTTAAATTGTACTCTGTATTCCCTACAGTCATTAATAATTTTGTTAAAAAGATAACGGACTAATTCTGACCCCTGTGGCACCCCATTTTGAACTGTGACCCAATCCAAGTGAGTTCCATTGATTCCTATCACTGAGCCGATTCTTAACAAGGTTAAACATATTTCCCTAGTCCCATTACTCTATTTTTACATAACAACCTTTTGTGTGGCACCGTATCAAGCGCCTTTGAAAAGTCCAAATACACATCAACTGGATTTCCCTGTTCCAGTCTGGAACTTACCATATTTTTCGAACCATAAGACGCACTTCCCCCCCCCCAAATTTGGGAGGAAAATGGGGGGTGCGTCTTATGGTCCGAAAGTAACTTACCAGTGGTGGTGAAGCGGGATCGGCGGCGGCAGCAGTGACAGCGGCAGCAGATGGCGTCGGCAGCAGGTGGCGGCAGCAGAAGAGGTATTTGCCTGGGAACCGGGGCCGGTTTCTTGACCTGAGTGGCGTGAGCTTCTTCCGGTACGCGCGGCCATCTTTCTGAAGCTGATCTACAGGAAAATGGCCACCAGAGTCGGCGCATGCGCTCTGCTACACCGGTGGCCATTTTCCTGTAGATCTCAGCTTCAGAAAGATAGGCGCAAGCATCGGAAGCCGCTCACGCCGCTCTGCCACGCTTCTCACAGCAAGACACCGGCCCCAGTACCAGGCCCCAGGGCTCCAGTCACCTCTCACCCAGGCCCCAAGCACCAAGCCCCCAGTCACCACTCACCCAGCCCCCAAACCCTAGCACCAGCCATCACTCCCCAAGGTCCCAAGCCCCCAGTCACCACTCACCCAGTCTCCAAGCCCCCAGCTACCACTCACCCAGGCCCCAAGCCTCCAGACCCAGCCACCACTCACCCAGGCACCAAGCCCCCAGCGCCAGCTACCACTCACCCAGGCACCCAAGCCCCCAGTGCCTGCAAGCAGACGCCCAGCGCAAGCCACCAGGCCCCCAGACCACCACCATCAGGCGCCCAGGCCACCAGGTGCCCAGCCCCAGGCCACCAGCGCCAGGCCACCAGGTGCCCAGTGCAGGCCACCAGCACCAGGCGGCCAGGCCACCAGGGGCCCAGCCCCAGGCCACCAGCGCCAGGCACCCAGGCCACCAGGAGACTAGTGCAAGCCACCAGCGCCAGGCCCGGCTTTCTGAAGGACCTTGCCTCCTGTGCCTCAGCAACACGGCCCATCCAGGTAAGATACCTATTCAGACTATAAGACGGACCCCCATCTTATCAAAAAAAAAGTTTTCCTATTTTCCACCCAAAAATTTGGGGTGCGTCTTAAGGTCCGGTGTGTCTTATAGTTCGAAAAATACGGTATGTCCTCATAGAAGCTAATCAAATTAGTTTGAAAGGACTGATCCTTCATAAACCCATGTTGATGCTAGGTCTTGAGGTTATTCTTATTGAGATACTCCAGGATAGCATCTCTTATCAAACTCTCAAGGATTTTACCCACACTAGAAGTTAAAGGCTTAGATTTTGGCATCTTTTTGAATATTGGCACCACATTTGCTATGCATTAGTCCTGTGGTAGAGACCCTAGGATTATGAATTTTTTCAATATTAATTCCTGCAGTACATAATTCTTGCAGTACTTGGGGGTGTATGCCATCCAGGCCCTGTACTTCGTGCTGGGTTAAACAGGTGACATTTAATGGAGAATTTCTGGTATCCCTGATCATGTAATTTGTCATAGGATTTTCTAAGAAAATGCTGTAAAGAAAAAGGCATTTAGTAGATTGGTGTATCCCTCATCCTCCTCCACTATTTCACTTAGACTATTTTTAAGGGGACAGTATTTGGTTTTCTGTAAAACAGTACTTTAATTCTGGAAGTTACCTAAGGTTAGTGATTTCATTTGTAGAAATATACTCAGAAAATTACTTACATTTATCAAATGTAAATTGCTAAGCATTATAATTTTTTAATTGTGAACTTACATAAGTAAAACATTGTTTAAGCACCATGTAAATGTCAGAGAAGAAGCCAATATGCATGAAAGTGTTTTAAAAATTAACTAGTACCCATCTGTAGTGTTTTGGCACGGTTAATGATCGAGAGAAATATGTGCAATTATTTCAATAACACTTTCATTTTTTTCCTAAGCATTTTGCTATTCTGTAAAAGTTAAAATGCAGTCATTTATTTAGCTGTTTTCCATATAATGAAATGGGTATATAGAGGATGTCAAACAATTTAAAGACTTTGGGTTGCACACAACTTTTACATTTGATCCTAATCTTCACTAAGGCAATGCCCTTCAATGCAACTACAAATTATCTCATACTGTAGAGTAACTACTTCTTTCTGAAAATCTAGCTGTGCATTCATTGAGAAAAAATGAATAGGCAGCAATAATGATCCTGCGATGCATTGGAAATGATTTCTTCAACTTAACAGTTGATCACAAGATTCTCACTGGAGATTAGTTCAAATATGACAAAAATGTTACATCTACAATAATTTAAATCAGGAGAACAAGAGTCTATAATGCTATTAAAATATGCATTTTATTTATATAAAAAAGGCTGAAAGGGTTTTAATATTACAAGGTTACATATACAACTGGGAATATGCATACATATGAGGTCAGTGAAATGTTCCCGGGTGTAAGGGCTGTGGATTAAGCCTGGTTGCAATTAGTGAGTAGCTTCAAGAGAAAAAATAATGTTTTAATTTGTATAGCCTATGGATTGCCACATGAGTAGCAATTGCCTAATTATTTAGAAAATGCATATCACGCAGAGACCAACGTACTTATCTACATTTGTGTTGCCCTTGTACTATACATAAAGTCACATTGTTAACATGCATTTATGTCTGTAGAAGGTATGTGTAGTGCTCACAATAGGCCATGCCAAGGGATGTGCTTTTGATGCAATATTATAGTAAAATATAATTACTCCCACTTAAAAAGATGAGAGAGGCCTATAATTGACATCATAGTTAGACCTCAACTATGAGGGCCAAAATGCGAAAAAAAATCCTGAAAATCACATTGTCTGATTTGGAAAGAATTTTTTTTCAAATTTTGGTGTAAAATAAGTATGCGGTCAATTACAAAAGTTCATCTCAATACTTTGTTATATATCCTTTTTTTGTAAGTCTTCACAAGGTTGACACACACTGTTGCTGGTATGTTGGCCCATTCCTCCATGCAGATCTCCTCTAGAGCAGTGATGTTTTGGGGCTGCCGCTGGGCAACACAGACTTTCAACTCCCTTTAAAGGTTTTCTATAGGGTTTAGATCTGGAAACTGGCTAGGCCACTGCAGGACCTTGAAATGCTTCTTAAGAAGCCACTCCTTCATTGCCCTGGTGGTGTGCTTGGTGGGATCATTGATATGCTGAAAGACCCAGCCACGTTTCATCTTCACTGCCCTTGCTGATCAAAAGAGGTTTGCACTCAAAGTCTCACGATACATGGCTCCATTCATTCTTTAATGTACACGGATCACTCATCCTGGTCCCTTGGCAGAGAAACAGTCCCAAAGCATGATGTTGTCACCCCCATGCTTCACAGTAGGCATGGTGTTCTTTTGATGCAACGCAGCATTCTTTCTCCTCCAAACACGACAAGTTGTGTTTCTACCAAACAGTTCTACTTTGGTTTCATCTGACCATATGACATTCTCCCAATACTCTTCTCTATCATCCAAATGCTCTCTAGCAAACTTCAGAAGGGCCCGAACATGTAATGGCTTAAGCAGGGGGACACGTCTGGCACTGCAGGATCTGAGTCCCTGGCGGTGTAGTGTGTTATTGATGGTAGCCTGTGTGTCCCAGCTCTCTGCAGGTCATTCACTAGGTCCTCTCCATGTGATTCTGGGATTTTTGCTCATGCCTTGGGGTGCCTCCTGATGCTCTTCACTGAGTATCCCGTGGTCCCGAAGCATTTCCTTTGAAAAAATTAAGTGTCCAAACTACAGGTGGTGTAGCTTGCTTAACAGCCGGGATAATCCGCTGACTAGCAGACACTGCTACTAGGCACAAAGTATTTCCTGGGCTAGATGCAGTTAAAAATTTGTAATTAGATACTCTCGTTGGATGCTGAGAAAGCATTCCATAGAGTCTCCTGGCACGCCATATATGATTCTCTTAAAAAGCTTGGGGTAGGGGTCTAGGGGACCCTTTTATAGCCAAAATCACGGCCATGTATCACAATACGTCACCTAGGCTGAAGATAAATGGAACTGTAGCACCCTGAGGGCTCGGTTGCTACAGAGGTATTGCACCTCACCCAGAGGTGTGATATCTCATTCTCAGGTAAGGATGTAGTGTGGATCAGGACCCGACACCTGCATGCATTACACCACATTGCCGTGGGGTAGGGCGACCAATATGCCTCTGAGATGGGCACGACAGTCCCTGTCCCTGGCTGGAGTGGGGGGAGGGAACACTGAGGAAGGGGAACCCTGTAGTGCAGGAGCAGGGAGGAAGCAGTTCCTGGGTGCATTGAGAAGGGAGTATAAAGGTGGGCACCATCTTAGTTCAGTGCAGAGAGGTCTGAGCAGAAGTGGCAGGGAGCAGGGGCTCTGCATGAGCTCTGCTCCGGAGGCGGGCCTAGTAACAGAGGCCCAGGCCTGGAAGAGGGAGAAGGAAGGAAGAGGAGCGGAGAAGGCTCCAGGAACGAGGAATGAAGGGATCCCAGGGGTGCGGACGGGCGAGTCGCCACCGCACGCCCGAATCCACCTGCGTGGAGGGGTCAGGCCAAAGGGGGAGACCGGTCCCCGAAACTAGTGGAGGCAGGAAACGACCCTCAGCTAGAAACCGGAGGCTCTGACATTTTATGTGGCGCAGCCCCTCGCTACACCCGCTAGGAAGGCACCACATAGGGTCAGGGAAACTGGCGCCAAGTTTACCAAGAGGAGGCCCGAGGCAGCCGGACAGAAGGGTTGGTAAGAAAGGCCAGACAAAGGACACACAAAGGGGGTCCTGTGAAGCGCTCCAAAGTTATCTGGGAGTTGTCTGAGCCCCTCACCTGGTGAGCACAGTACGACGTGGGCAGCCGTTACCTGCAGAAGTGGTCTGGATAATAAGAACTGTGAGTAAAGGCCCTGGACTGCATCACTGACTCCGTGTCGTTACTGCTGCTGCCCTGCACCATCACCCCCATCCTCCGCATACACTGCCCTGAGGCTACACTCCTCCCGTGGGGAGTTATGCTACGCTCTGCTGCACCCACAACACCAGCCTCAGCGGTCTGCCCTGCAGCGGCGGTTCACTCTGACCACAATCCACGGGTTGCGTAGTCGGACATTTAAACATCAAAACCACATAAATAGTTCCGCCACTGGTTTGACCACCCTGAGCCACGGAACCGGGTCGCCGCCACGAAGACTACAACCACCAGCATCCACCAAAAAGGGTCCGGCTCCGGGTGTCCCAAGGCCCAGGGGGTGCATCAGAACATTTTCATCACCTTTCACAATCACCAATGGGACAAGGCAGGGATGTCCTCTGTCCCCTCTCTTATACATCCTAGTGACGGAGCACCTGCTCTCATCAATTCGCCATAACCCCAATATTAGGTGGATTGAGGTGGGAGGCACCGAGTACAAGTGCTCTCTATTTGCTGATGATGTCCTAGTATATATCACTCAATCACATATATCCATCCATGCTGTTATGGCTGAAATAGATCACTTTGATACATGGTCAAATTTTCAAATCAATGCAGCGAAGTCTGAGGCCCTCGATGTCTCCCTCCCCAAATCCATATAGGATTCCATCCAGTCCAACTTTCCCTTT